>NC_028643.1:30676395-30811490 GCF_001406875.1 Solanum pennellii
TATAAATATAAACAACCAAGAAGAAGATATTATATAAAAAATTATAAAACAAAAAGACCATATAGACCAAAGAGGAAAATATCCCAATGTACTTGTTACAATTGTGGAAAAATAGGACACATAGCTAAAAATTGTAAATTACCAAAAAACCTAAAAAGAAAACAAATTGCAGAATTAATTGTATGCATATTCCTACTTCAATACACACAAAAGAAATCCTCAAGACTACCCCTTTCGGTTTATTCAACTCGAGAGATAAAAGCCCCTCAATCAATGGCGAGACTTTAAAAGACACCCAACAAACCACCAAAGTCTTCCCTTTGGGAATGACTACTTAGTGAAATGAGTAGATAGTGACCTATACCACCACCTACCCTAAGTAGTTCATTCTTTTAGCATGTTTGGTTACAAGTCTTCCCTTTTAGAAGGTCCTACCTAGTGCAATGAGTAGATATAGTCCCATCCCATCACCAACTCTAAGTAGTACGTTCTTTTATAAGACATTGTTCAATCAATTCTTTTTTGGAGGGTTAGATTAACCAACATAGATCATGAGATCTCGACATGGAATCCCGACATTAACCCCTATCGGATGACGGATCCTCACTTTCCTAGAGTAAGGTCAATCTTTTTAGCTTTTACGTGGCTCCCAATGGCTACACCTATGCGAGTGCATAGTTAACGGATAAGGAGATTGATACTAAGTATTCATTCTCTACTTACGAAGCGTACTCATCTCAAGAGGTACATTGGAATACAACATCTCAACTCATGAAGTGTAACCATCTCTTCTTCATATCCTCTCGGTGCTAGACATAACCCCCACATATTCTAAACACTTCAAACTATACGTTAAGCATTACTAGTGTACACCACATCTAAACACACGAAGGGCATTCATCCACCGACCTATTTTATAAATCTCTCGGGATTAGTGAGGTTGGTACTAAGCACTTCATGTCAACTCACGAAGAGTGTCAACCTCAAAACACCTTTAATTTAACTTTATACATACATTTCAGTGTTTGTGTGTACTTGTGAGCATATCTTGCATATAAGCATAATTTCACCAACATTATTTATATACATACTTTTGTCCTACATTCATCAATTTACACACTTTACATGCTTCACAAGTCATATAATTTATCTAGGCATAATCTAAGCCAAACATCCTGTTCAACTTCACAAAATACAAGACAATATTTATCTTCAATATCACATCAGTTTATATACTAGGCCCTCAAATCCACAATCACAAACATACTAAGTAATAACAAGTTCATCAAATAAACACCTCAATCAAGAGGGTGGAATATACCACTCAAGAGTAATTTACAATAAGAAGTATGAAATTTAAGAAATTAAACCATTTAACCAAGATATTATAACCTATAATCAATTTCTCAATATTTCATCATAATAAGGCCCTTAGTTTAGTAGCTAAACCAACATAGCAACATAAGAAAACAACAGTTCATACGTTACCCAAACATACTCATTTAAACCATTTCTTAAGATAAATGTTTCAAATATATAAATACATTAATTCATTAGGTATTTAACATGAAAATCATCAATTCATACAATAATAAACACATTTAAATTATTACAACACTTTTACAAGAAGACCCATGCTAAAAACAGAAGATAGAAGGAAATAGAGTTGGAAAACCCTTTTTGAAATCTTTTGGAAATGGTTCCTGGAATGCAAAAGGGTTCAAGGATGAATATCATACCTCAAAGATAAGGAAACCCAATAATTTTTTTATGATGATACACGTCAAAATGAGCCCTTGATTACGTCAAGACCCTCTTTGAGTCTTAGCTCCAATGTGACTTTGAGAGAGTTTACTTTAGAGAGGGAGTTTGTATATTTTGAGTGAATGGTCTTGTCTAGGTCTAGGGCTTAAAACTAACTTAATATAATTTTTAAAAAATTAAAATATTTACCTAGGGTTATAAAAGACATTGGGTGAATTTAAGTAAAACATCTCAAGTTGGTAGCAAGCTTCAGCAGCTTTTGGGAGGAGTCAATCGCTGACTCAAGCTACGGGGCATCTCCTGGTCGACAGCACGTCCTGCTGGTCGTCGATGACTTCAGAGGCTTCTACATGGGGGATAGAATTCCCACTAAGTATGGGATAACGCCCCCCTGTCGACGGGGCATCGATGTGCCTACGCCCAGTATAGTTCTTCATCGATTAAGCAGTGGTTTTGGCAATTTTGTCCAAGTCTTGGGCTCTTCAACTAGGGGACCTTGTGAGTCATAAGTGGGGTCGTGTCGGAATTTAAACCCCTATGCTAAGTCGTCTAGGTCTTAGGAACACCTCACATCAGTTTCAAGAAAAACGAACACGTAAAACACACTCAAACACAAACAAGACACAAGAAAACTTTGTAAGGCAGACCTTCTGAACGTCATGGACGTTCTCGGACATTTTACCTCTAAACTTAACCAAACTTAACACACTTCCTACTAACACTAAAATAACTCATTTTTACTTAATATTAAATCAAGAAACACTCATGAGGCTCTAGTTCATCTTAGTTCATTTTGGGTGTTACATTCTCCCCTACTTAGAATAACATTCGTCCTCAAATGACACTAAAACTTCAAGAACAACAAGAAGTCACTTAGCATCACATGACACATTCCAATCAAGGCTCAAACACGCAAAATCGAAGAATCAACTAGAAAGGAGAATCACTTCACACTTTTAAACACTAAGAAACATAGGCGACTCTTGCGAACTTAAATATTTTCAAAACTCACACTTAACCTTTATGCAGGAACTACCTTCTCCAACATTAAACATGATCATATACAATACCCTTGCATATATTAAAACTTCAATTCGAGAAAAACAAGTTTTTTTGAAAAATAAAAAATTTCACAGTGAAGTTCATTGTGCTCACTATTAAGCGTACCAATTTTTTTCAAAAATTCAGTATTTAAAAAATTCATTAAGATGACATAATCATATGAACTATAAAACTACATAAGATTATTTCATATAATAAAATCCACAATCATATAGAATTAAGACTTTCCAAAACCATCAAATTTGGATTAGTTATCCTTCCTAGCTCTCATCCCATAGGAAGGGTTCTTCTTTGGGGCATTATTACCTAGGGAAGTTTGATGGACCAGTTGACCTCTTTATTTGAAGTTGGGGCAATCACCTCATCTTTTGTCCCTTATTAACACATGCAAAATAGCCATAAATTCCAGTAAGACATCTACCCAAATGTTTCTTCCCACAAGTAGGGCACCTAGTCATCTCAAAAGAATGTCGAACACCTTATGAATTTTGGTAGGATCCCTATCCTTGTTTCCCATGGAAGAATCTTGGTGATAGAACCTCTTTTAGGATTTTCTTGACTAGAATCATCTGCCTAGGCCTCTTATCCTTTTGCTTTATCTCTCTAATTTTGGAGTCCTCAATTTGTTGTGCATAGACCATGAGCCTAGAGATATCGATGTCATTAAGAAGCATTTCCATACGACAATATTTCTCCACCAATATAGACATTCCCATACCTAATTACTTCATCCTAGCCCTAGGGTTGGCTACCATGCTTGTGGCATAGTTAGTGAGTTGGGTGAATTTGAGAGAGTACGCTTGCACACTGATCCCACCTTGACGAACAATCATGAATTCAACCATCTTCTTCTCCCTCCACTCAAGGGTAAAGAACCTATCTAGACTAGCCTCTTTGAATTCCTCCCATCAACTGGACCTCTCTCTAAGGGTATATCAATCCTCCATTTCTCAAAAAACCATTGAGCCACATCTTTGAGTTGGTAAGCGGCTAACTCCGCTTTCTCCCTAGGGGTCACACCATAACATCTACAACCTTGAAAACCTCATATATGAAATCTTGTTGATCTTCATTCACTTTAGTGCCATGGAAAGTGGAAGGGCTCATGCTCGTTAAGTCCCGAATTCTAGAAGATGGAGTACTAGCATTTGGTTGGAGCCTATCTCCTTGGATAGCTTGGGCCACAACGTTATTGTTTACGACATGAGCTTGAGCCGTCTTGAGTTGTGTCAAGTTCATTACGGAATCCCTCAACTCCGCATTAGTAATTTCTCATTCAGTTAAAAGAACCTTCAGGAAAAGGAAGCACTTGAGGCTCTTGAGGTTCCGGAGGCACTTAAGGTTCTTTAAGGGGAACCTCCTCATTCCTTTACTCTAGACCAACAATAGGAACTTGGTCCAAAAGGGGAAGGACCCTCTCATTAGCTACACCTCCCTCCTCCCTTAGAGCGGTTGATCTTCTTGTATTAATGTCCTATAAGCACAAAGAGAAGAGGTTAAGAGGAGACACCTTATATGACTCAACTCTAAGGCACTACATTAGAATAGAGAAGAAAGTGAAACTTCTATCATCCTATGGCCTCTTGTGTATGGATGTGTCGTGACACACACTAATGACAAAGATACTACTAGATGGGGTTGAGAGACTTTTAGAATTTTAACTATTTCCCATAACCTTATGCTCTGATTCAAACACTGTCACGACCCAAAAGTTCCCCCTAGAAGTTAGGAGAAACTCTCGTTACGTGATCGGGCGTACTTGACCCTTTGGGATCTTTTACAAGTCTTGTATCTCGAATTCATTACATAATACTTGGAAAGTAGTGCGGATTTAAAAGTTTTCACGAATAAATTAATAAAAATGAAATCTTTCATAAATATTTAAGAGATCTCATCGTCATAAGCCAAACTTAAGGCACGACATATAATATCATAGGCACACGACCCTTTACATTAAGATCTAATAAATAATAAGTCATAATAATAAAACTAGTATATAATAGACTATGTCCTCGAACATATATAGACAAACAAGTTCTTGAGAGAGTGAATTTCCCAAGCTTCGCCTTCGAATCATCCAAAAAGTCTTCAACCTATACTTATACGGCATAGAAAAGTATGGGGTTAGTGCAAATAATGTACTAAGTATGGCATATGCAAAAACATGCAAAAATTGACATTTTAGTAAAATAACAATTCTTGCAATTTAAGTAAAACATTCAAGGATATAGAAGCAAAACATCATAAGAACCATCACTTAAAACTTAGATAAGAGATACCATAATTTTAAACAAAAGGAGACCATTTACAGTAACTTACAAAACTTTACAGTAAATTCCAATCAATATTAAAGTGAACAAATGGGAACTTCAAAAATGAATCAATTAAAGCACTCACAATGAATTATCATATCCTAAATGAGTGAACTTCCAACTCCAAGCGAAGGAGAAAGTCAACTCATTTTCCGTAAGAGTTTCCTACCTTGGAATTATCCTAAGACTCACTAAGGTAAAAAATGTAGGAAGTATGCATACGCCTCCTTCAATACACACCAAAGAAGTGTGAAAGACTACCCTTTTCAGCTTACTCAACTTGGGTGAAACAAGCCCCTCAATGAATGGCAAGACATTAAAAGACACCCAACAAACCACCAAAGTCTTCCCTTTCGGAATGACTACTTATTCCAATGAGTAGATAACGTCACATACCACCACCTACCCTAAGTAGTACATTATTTTAGAAGGTTTAGAACAAAGTCTTACCTTTCGGAAGGTCCTAGATAATGCAATGAGTATATAGCATCCCATACCACCATTTACCCTAAGTAGTACGTTCTTTTAGAAGACATAGTTCAATCAATTCTTTTGTGGAGAGTTATCTTAAACGACATACACCATGAGAGATAGACATGGAATACCTACATTAACCCCTATCGGATGAGGGATCCTCAATTTTCTGAAATAAGGTCATTATTTTTAGCTTTTACATGCATTTCCCAAATGCTACACCTATAAAGGCACATAGTTCAGGGATAAGGATGTTACTACAAAGTACTCATTATCTACTCATGAGGAATACTCATCTCAAGAGGTACATTGGACTACAACATATAAACTCATGAAGTGTAACCACCTCTTCTTCATAACCTCTCGGTACTAGACATAACCCCCACGTATTCCAAACACATTAAAGTAAACGTTAAAGATAACTAGTGTACACCACATCTATATAGGCGAAGGGAATTCATCTTTTGACTTATCTTAGAAATCTCTAAGGATGTAGTGAAATATCTACTAAACACTTCATGTCAACTCACGAAGAGTGTCCACCTCAAAAATCCTCTATTTAATCAATTTAAATTCATACATTCAACTAAGTTTGTGTGTGTACTTGTGAGCACATATTTCATATAAGTATCATTTCACTAACATTATCTTCTATACATGTTTTAGTCTTACATTCATCAATTTATACAGTTTACATGATTCACAAATCATATCCTTTACCTAGGCATAACCTAACCTAAACATGTTATTCAACTTCACAAACAGAAGATAAGACTTATCCTAAATATAACTTCATTTCATATACTAATCCTTCAATGCCAAACTCACAAAACATACTATGTAATATCAAATTCATCAAATAATCACCGCTACCAAGAAGGTGGACCATACCACTCAGGAGAAATATTCAATAAAAACTATACAATATAAGAAATTCACCATTTAACCAAGCCATCATAAACTATAATTAATTACTCAATATTTCATCATACTAAGGCACTTAGGGAAGTAGATAAACCAACATAGCAAGATAAGAAATCAAAAGTTTATGCTTTACCCAAACATGCTCATTTAACCCATTTCTTAATATAAAAGTTTGAAATATACATATACATAAACTTATTAGGTTTTAAACATGGAAATAATGAATTCATACAATAATAAACACATTTAAATCATTACAACACTTTTACAAGAAGATCCATGTTTAAAACCAAAGATATAAGGAAATATAGTTTGAAAAGCCTATTTGAAATCTTTTGGAAATGGCTCCTTGAATGCAAGAGAGTTCAAGGATTTATACCATACCTCAATAAGAAGGAAACCCCCTAATTGTTTATGAACATACACGTTCAAGCCAGCCCTTCCTGCCCTCCTTGAGTCTTAGCTCCAATGCGGACATTGAGATAGTTTTCTTTAGAGAGGGAGTTTGAATATTTGAAGATAGGGGTCTTGTCTAGGTCTAAGGATTAAATTAACTTAACATAACTTAAAATAGATAAAATTATTTACCTAGGGTTATAAAATACTTATGGTGAATTTACACAACACACCCGTAGTTGGCAGCAAGCTTCATTAGCTTTAGGAAGGAGTCAATCGACCACCCAACCTACGGGGCGTGGCCTGGTCGACGGCCCGTCCTTCTTGGCGTCTAGATATTCCGAGACTTCTACATGAGGGCATAATATTCCAACTAAGTATGGCTTTATGCCACCCAGTCGACGGGACGTTGATGGGACTACGCCCAGTACTATGGCTCGTCGATTGAGTAGTGATTTTGGCAGTTTTGTCTAAGTCTTCATCCCTTAAACTACGGCCCCTTGTGGGTCCCAGGTGGGGTCGTCCATGAAGTTTAAACCACTAAAACTATGCATTAAAGGTCATAAGAATCCCTCATATCAGTTTCAAACAAAACGAACACGTAAAACTCACTCAAACAGAACAAGACACAAGAACACTTTCTAAGCACACCTTCCAAACATCATGGACGTTCTCGGACGTTTGACCTCAAAACTTTAACTAACTTCACACACTGCCTAAGAACAATAAATTAACTTATTTTAACTTCAAATTATCTCAATAAACATCCATGAGGATCTAGTTCACCTTAGTTCGTTTGTAGGCGTTACATTCTCCCTCACATAGAATAACATTCGTCCTCGAATGACTATAAAACATAAAGAAGAACAACAAGTCACTTATCATAAAATAACACATTAAACTCAAGTCTCAAACACTCAAAATCAAATCATCAACTAGAAAGGATTATCATTTCACACTTTCAAATACTTAGAAACATAGGCGACTCTTGCAAACTTAAAAATTTTCAAAACTCACACATAACCTTCTACTACGGAGGAACTACCTTCTCCAACAATAAACGTGCTCATATACAATAACCTTTAACACATTGAAACTTTAATTCGATACAAACAAATTTTTTTCAAAAATAAAAAATTTCACAGTGAGGTTCAATGTGCTCACTGTTAAGCATATCAATTTTTTTCAAAAATTCATTCTTTAAGAAATTCATTAAGATCAAATGATCATATGATCTATAAAACCACATAAACTCATTTAATATAATAATAACAACAATCAAAAAGAGTTAAGACTTACCAAACAATCAAATCCGGATTAGTTATCCTTCCTAGCTCCCATCCCATAGAAAGGGTTCTTCTTTGGAGCATTAGGATCTAGGGAAAAATGATTGACCTCTTTCGCTCTTTATTTGATTTTGGGGAAATCCCTAATATTGTATCCCTTATTACCACATGCAAAACAACCATCCGTTCCGGCAAGACTTCTACCCAAATGTTGTTTCCCACAAGTAGGGCACCTAGTCCTCTCGAAGAATGGCCACCACCTTGGGAATTTTTTTAGAGCCCTATCCTTGTTTCCCATGGAAGAATTTTGGTGATAGAAATTCTTCTTAGGCTTTTGGTGACAAGAATCATCTGACCTAGGCCTCTTATCCTCTTGCCTTATCTCCCTAATTTTAGACTCCTCAATTCGTTGTGCATAGACCATGAGCCTAGAGATATCCATGTCATTAAGAAGCCTTGCCATACGACAGCCTTTATCTTTAAAGCTAGACACTCCCATCACGAAATTGTTCATCCTAGACCTAGGGTTGTCTACCATGTTTGGTCCATACATAAAGAGTTGGGTGAATATTAGAGAGTACTCTTACACACTCATCCCACCTTGACGAAAGTTCATGAATTCAACCATATTCTTCTCCCTCACTCTAACTAAAAGAACCTATCTAGTAAAGCCTCTCTTAATTCCTCCCAATCAACTGGACCTCTCTCTAAGGGTCTCTCAATCATACATTTCTCAATCAACACTTGAGCCACATCTTTGAGTTGGTAAGCGGATAACTGCGCTTTCTCCTTAGGGGTCACACCCATAGCATCTACCACTTTGAAAACCTCCTCTATGAAACCTTGTAGATCTTCAACAACCTTAGTGCCATAAAAAGTGGGAAGCTTAATCCTCATGAAGTTCGGAATTCTAGAAGTGGGAGTACTAGCATTTGGTTGGGGCCTATCTCTTTGGTTAGCTTGGGCAACAAAGTGATCGTTGACCACATGAGCTTTAGCCGTCATGAGTTGGGTCAAGTTCATTAGTGCATCCCTCAACTCCACATTAGTCATATCTCCTTCAACAAAGAAGCTTGAGACATAGGAGGAACTTGAGGGTCTTAAGGTTCTGGAGGCACTTTAGGTTCTTGAAGGGGAACCTACTCATTGTCTTCCTCAAGACCAACAATAGGAACTTGGTCAACAAGGATAGGGACCCTCATTAGCTATACCTCCCTCCTCCCTTCTAGCGGTTGATATCCTCGTATTCATGTCCTATAAACACAAAGAGAAGAGGTTAAGAGAAGACACCTTATATGACTCCACTCTAAGGCACAACATTAGAATAGAGAAGAAAGTGAAACTTCTATCATCCTATAGCCTCTTTTCCATCGATGTGTCGCGACTCACAACAATGACCAAGAAACTATTAGATGTGGCTTGGGAGACTTTTAGAAACTAAAAAATTTCCCATAATCTTATGCTCTGATACCAAATCTGTCACGAACCGAAAGTATACCCTAGAAGTTAGGAAAAACTCTCATTTCTTGACATGGTGTACTTGACCCTTTGCGGTCTTGTACAAGCCCTTTAACTCGCATATCTTACATAAAAAATTAAAAGTAGTGCTGAGTTAAAACATTCACAAATAAATTTATAAAAAGGAAATCTTTCATAATTACATAAGAAACTCAGCACCACAAGTTAAACTTAAGACATGAAATATAATATCTTAGGGACACGGTCCTTTACATTGAAATCAAATACATAGTAAGTCTTAATAATAGAATAAGGAAACAATATACTATATCCTCAAATATACGAGGACATACCAATTGTTGAGAGAGTAAATTTCCTATCCTTGGCCTTCGAATCTTTCAAAAAGTCTTCGACCTATACTTATAAGGTATAGAAAAGTATGGGGTTAGAACCAATAATGTAATAAGTATGGGATATGCAAAAACATGTGAAAAGGGATATTTTAGTAAATTATAATTCATGAAATTTAAGTAAATTACTCAAGACATAAAAGCAAAACATCATAAAAAACATCACTTACCTTTTACATAAGAGATTCCATAATATGAAACCAAAGGAGACCATTTACACTAACTTCCAAAACTTTACAGTCAACCCCGATCAATATTACAGTGAACAAATCGTAACTTTGAAAATGAATCATTGAAATCACTGACAATGAATTATCCTATCCTAATGAGTGTACTTCAAAGTCCAAGCGAAAGAGATTGTGAAATCATTTTCCACAAGAGTTTCCCTACCTCGAGATTATCCTAAGACTCACTAAGGTAACACATTAAGGAAGTATGCATATGCCTTATTCAATAAAGACAAAAGAAATCCTCAAGACTACCCCTTTTGTCTTACATAACTCGGGAGAAACAAGCCCCTCAATCAATGGTAAGACATAAAACGACAACCAACAAACCACCAGTCTTCCCTTTTGGATGACTACTTAGTGCAATGAGTAGATAGCTTCCCATACCACCACCTACCCTAAGTAGTACATTCTTTTAGAAGGTTTGGCACCAAATCTTCCCTTCCGGAAGGTCCTAGGTAGTGCAATAAGTAGATAGAGTCACTTGCGTTGAGTAAGGTCATTCTTTTTAGATTTTATATAGCTTTCCCAATGGCTACACCTATGCGAGTGCATAGTTAAGAGATAAGGAGGTTGCTACTAAGTACTCATTCTCTACTCACGAGGATTGCTCATCTCAAGTGGTACATTGGAATACAACACCTCAACTCATGAATTGTAACCACCTCTTCTTCATATCCTCTCGGTGCTAGACATAACCTCCACAGATTCTAAATACTTTAAACTATAGGTTAAGGATAGCTACTGTACACCACATATCAGCTAACGAAGGGCATTCATCCTCAGACCTATCTTAGAAAATTCTTAGGATAAAGTGAGTTTCCTACTAAAAACTTCATCACAAGTCACGAAGAGTGTCCACCTCAAAACTCCTCTATTTACTCAATTTTACTTCATACATTCATTTAAGGGTATTTGTGTACTTATGAGAACATCTTGTATCTAAGCATCATTTCAGTAACATTAGCTTTTCTACATGCTTTAGTCCTACATAAATCAATTTACACATTTTAAATGCTTCACAAGTCATATATTATACCTAGGCTTAATCTATGCCAAACATGCTATTCAACTTCACATAACACAAGACAAGGCTTATCTTCAATATTACTTCATTTCATATACTAGGCCTTCAAAGCCACACTCAAAAAATATACTAAATAATATTAAGTTCATCAAATAAACACCGCCACCAAGAAGGTGGACAATACAACTCAAGAGCAATTTACAATAAGAACTACGCAATATAAGAAAGGTACAATTTAACCAAGACATTATCAACTATAATAAATTTTGTCACCATTTAATCTTAATAAGGCCCTTAGGGAAAGAGATAAACCAATATCTAAACATAGGAACACCAAAAGTTCATACATTACCCAAACATGCTTATTTAACCCATTTCTTAAGCTAAAAGTTTGGAATATGCATATACATGAATTCATTAGGTTTTTAACATTAAAATTATCAATTAATAAAAGAATAAAAACATTTATATCATTTTAACACATTTACAAGAAGACCCATGCTTAAATCCAAAGATAGGAGGAAATAGAGTTTGAAAACCCTTTTTGAAATCTTTTAGAAATGGCTCCATGAATGGAAGAGGGTTCAAGGATGGATACAATACCTCAGAGAGAAGGAAACCAACTAATTTTTTTTATGACAATACACGTCCGAACCATCCCTTTTTTCCCTCATTGAGTCTTAGCTCCAATGGTGACATTGAGAGAGTTTTCTTTAGAGAGGGAGTTTGAATATTTGAAGTGAGGGGTCTTTTCTAGGTTAGGGATTAAAACTAACTTAATATAACTTAATAACACTAAAAATATTGACATATGATTATAAAAGTCTTGGGGTGAATTTATACAAAACACCCCATGATGGCAGCAATCTTCAGCAACTTTTGGGAAGAGTTAATCGATGACCCAAGCTACGGGGCATCGCCTGGTCGACGGCCCGTCCTGCTGGGCCTTGATGACATTAGAGTCTGCTACATGGGGGGATAGAATTCCCAATACATATGGGATTACTCCCCCCTGTTGAAGGGGCGTTGATGGTCCTACGCCCAGTAGAGTACCTCATCGATTGAGCACTGGTTTCGGCAGTTTTGTCCATGTCTTTGGCCATTCACTACGGCCCCTTGTAGGTCCTACATGGGGTCGTACCCAGACGTTAAACCCCTAATCTAAATTTTCTAGATCTTTGGAACACCAAACATCTGTTTCAAGAAAAATGAATACGTAAAACTCACTCAAACACAACATGACGCAAGAACACTTTCTAAGGTACACCTTCTGAACGTGATGGACGTTTTAAGACGTTTGACCTCCAAACTTAACCAAAATTAACACACTTCCTAAGAACACTAAATTAACTCATTTTAAATTCAAATTAAATCAAGAAAAACTCATGATCCTGTATTTGACCTTAGTTCGTTTTGGAGAGTTACAAGATCATTAGCAAATACCTCCGAAAATTCCCTCACTACGGGGACTGAATAAATCGGAGGATTTTTCAGAGTCTAAATCTTTGAATATTATAATTTTATTTAGACAAACAATTGATATCATTATACAATCCTTAACACAATAAATGATGCGACCTCTACAAATAGAATTTCCCCCGTTTTGCTCTAAAACGGGTTTATTTGGTAAATTAAACTTCACCACCCTTGTTCTACAATATATGGAGACAAAGCAAGCACGCAACCAATCCATACCCAATATGACATAAAAATCAAACATATCAAGTTCTACTAGTTCAATATGAGTAACTCTATTGGGCAACATTATAGGATAATTTCTGTACACTCTTTTTGCAACAACTGACTCACCCACCGGGGTATACACCATAAAAGGTTCATTCAAGATATCGAGCAAAATTCAAAACTTTGTACCTACTAAAGGTGTAACAAATTACAAGGTAGCACTAGGATTAAGTAAATCATATACATCAATAGAAAATACATTCAACATACTGGTAAACACAACGGGAGAAGTCTGTTACTCAACTATAGAGAGGAGAGCATAAAAGTGGTTCTTCTTCGGAGCATCAACATTTTAACCACTTGCTTGAGCTTGACCACTACCCTTATTTTTCCCCATGACATTAAAGCAATCCCTAACCTTGTGGAAACTCTTGACACACCCAAAGCAATTGTCCGTCCCAACGATTAAATATCCATAATGCTTCTTGCCACACTTTCCACTAGTTTGCTTCTTGTTTGGTGCGCTAGGAACTCTTCCCTTTTGGGACTTAGCATTTGACACCCTTTCGTCACGAGCCATGGTAAATTTGGTAGGAACTTTATCAAAATACCTCTTCTTAAACCTAGGCTTCTTTTGGATATCAAGCATACCCTTTGAAGAACCACCATCAAAAGACCTTGAATTTTTTGCATCACTACTCTTCCTCTTATCCCTTTTCTGTTAAACTTGTTGAGCATGAACCATAAGACTAGAAATGTTCATATGTTCATGTAGCATAGCCAAATTACATTCTTACTTTAATTCATCAGACACCCATGTCACAAAGAGGCTCATTTCATCCCTAGGATCGGAAAACAAAGAAGGAGCATACTTTGACAATTTCGTGAATTTCAAAGAGTATTCAAGTATCCTCATAACTACTTGGTGATGTTTGATGAATTCCACCACATTGGCTTTCCTCTTCTCCCTAGGAAAGACCTATCAAGAAAAGCTTTCTTGAAAATCTCCCAACTAACTGGTCCACCACTCAATGCCATGTTGTCTCTCTATTGGACGTAGTATGTTTGGGCCACATCTTTGTGATTGTAAGCGGCTAGATCGACTTTCTCACTAGTAGTCAATCCCATAGCATAGAGAATCTTGTAGGTTTCATCAATGAATTCTTTGGGGTCTTCCTCAACCGTGGACCCATAGAATGTAAGGGGATTCATCCTAGTGAAATCCCTAAAATGAGAGGCCATGGTGCCAACATGATGGTTTGCTCGGGGTACAACTTCCCAATTAGCTTGGGCCGTCATGACTTAAGCTTGAGTAGTGACGACTTGTGCTTGAGTAGTAATCGCTTGGTCCATTTGGACAAAGGCATCCCATATGTCACTATCAGTAAAAGGAGGAGGATTGACCGAAGCAAGGTCATCATTAGAAACTTCTTCAAGATGAGGGACTTGACTTCCACGAGGAGGAGCTCAACTTTTTAATTCAATTATGGTTATTTGTAATTAAGTGTTTGTATTGTATTGAACTATACTTTATATTTGGATTGATAGGGTTGGTATGATATTGAATTGAAATGTCTTGACTATTGTTTGTGAGGTGTTGGATATGATGTAAATGTTATAAATATGGTGATAACTTACCAGTGTGCCTTATTATAAATGATTATGTCAATGTGATAACCTCACTTGTAAAAAATGTAATGAAAGGAAGATATTCATGTAATTCTGATTGGGATATTATAATGATGATTATATAAGGTATAGACCCTATGACCTAAACTATGTTTTGATAATAATTTATGAATTAAAGACATTTCAAAAAGGACGTTAACTTAGCACTGAGAGAACTTGACATTGGGAGATGTTGACTTCCCATAGAGGAAGATTCACACTATAGTTCAACATAAGGTGTTTACTCCCTTATGAGGAATACTCACCCTATGGATTCTCATATGAGGAGGCTCCAATTTCTAAGTGGCCTGTAAAGAGTTAATACCTATATCTTAGTGTCTTAAGCTATGTTTCCCCCATAGGAAGACTAGGTAGTGGATCCACCTAGAAAGCTATGTTTATGTTTTGTTTTACTTTTGGACGGTAGATCATCTTCCATCGGTGTAAGGTTTTACGACACCGGATTCAACATTTAGAGATTGTGGTCACTGTAGGTTAATGGAAGAGTTCCCTAAACTAAAGGAATGAACTCTAACTATGATAACCTAAGAGGTCTAGCTTAGTCTAAATAGGACTCTACCTAAAGAATGCACTAGTTAGCCTTGAGGGAACTCTTACGAGAAAGTTCTTAGATATGTATCCACATAAAGATGTGAATACGATATATATGATGATCTTTCATGTTGATTATTTCTTATGATATTAAACTCACTTATGAGTACATGTTTTGTCTATATTGCTAAAGCATGATGTTTGGCATTCTTAATAATTTTCTATGCGAAGTTGGACATTGGTAATGGGTATTGTTGAGTTTTCTTGATTGAGTAAGGTTATGGGCATTGTTTAGTCATTGCACTAGTTGACTTAATGAGGGATCATGGGAAATTTTGTTTCTTTGGTTATGTTCTAATGAACTCTTATACATGCTTGTTGCTATAATAACTTTATGATAGAAATGCCTTGGTTGTATGCTTAATAATGTAGCATTTTAGCTTTACTAGACTTAGTATTGTTTGTCTTGTGAGGTGCATGACATTGAATAAATGAATATGTATTATTGATTGGTATGGTCTTCTTGAATGTGTATACAAATTTTCAAAGTTAATAGCATACTTTAATGAAATGTCCATTTCTAGCATGCTTTTTATGATGTGTGTGTGTATGGTCTTATACGTAGTACGAGTTGTGTAGTAATCCCATTTTCTCCCTTTTTCCCCAACATTTTATGTTTTTGTCGTCTAAGGGCTTTTTATATGACTTTTGAAGGAAGACTAGGAGTTCTCATTCATCCAAGTTGGGTAGGTCCTCACTCTCCGAGGTCAATGCCAATATCAAGCTTATGAAGTTTTTTTAGTTTGAAGACTCCTATGTTCTTTCCTTTTCCTTTGAGTACTAAAGATTGTGTAGCCTATATGCGCCTCTTATTGATAATATTGGCTATACCCAACTGTTTTACTCTTGTTAAATGGTTATGAGATGAGACATCCATGTGAGACTATTTTATACTGACATATCTATGTGGAATAGAAGTAGAAGACGATGTAATCTTCCTATACCAAATGCTTAGTAATGTAGATGATGAAATAAGAATGGCTTATGTAATTTTATGGTAGAATGAGGATCCTATATAGAATGTGAATATTATTTGATGGAAAGTATACTCTCCGTTAATGGTTATTAATGTTGATGATGAAATATGAATGGTTTATACAATATAATGTGACCTCTTCACTTGGTATGCTTAAGAATCCTCTTCTTATTAATGAATGCATCTTGACTTAAATGTAAAAATGAACACATCTAGTAGACAAGAGGTCGGAAGCCTATTTTGTGAATCAATGAATGATACAATTACTAGGACTAATGCTAATGGCCTCTACTAAAATGAATGTCTTGTTTTGGTAGACATAATGTTGGTAGCATCCCTATGAATAACAAATAAGGTATTTTAGACCATGTATTTAATCTGTGGACCTAATGCGGGTGGAACTTCATCATGAGTCTAGAATACTATGTCAATGAAAAATTTTGAAGAGGTAAACCTCATGGTTGTGGCCTCTTTCTTATGATAAATGGTGAACCTCGTAGAGGTAAACCTAAACATAGTGTCCCTTCCTAAAAGAAGATCAATGAACTATCATTTAAACTTTAATCGGTAGACCTAATGGTGGTGTCCCTTCATGTGGATGTGTCTTGATAATGAAACTATTGAATGGGAATGTAGGATAAGCACCCAACAAATATGGTTAGATTAAGGTTCTCTCAATGTTAGGTCAAATCTCAATGAACGTAATTCATATACCACAACTATTTTCCAGCGTAGGTCGTTGCTATGGATCCACCATAGAACAGTGGATTCCATGATTCAGCTCTCATGGTCTTTGTCAGTTAAATGATTATTCCCATCTTGTCGGATGTCTACTCTAGTCACCTGAGAAGTAGTACAAAATATAGGTAGAAGTATGGGATGTTATCTACACATGACATATGTAGGCTTTGAAAGGGCTTTAGTGAGTTCCTTTTGTCTTGATGACCATTATGTGAAGTCATATAAATGGATAAAGGTCCTCTTGTTTTAAATTTCATGAAAATGATGACTTAAGTGCTAATGAATGAATGAAAAGTTATTGAATTGTTGACTCTTATATGCTAATGTAAAGATGCATGCTAATCTTTGTATTATTAAGAGATACTTCCTTGTCACGTCTTAAGTATATAATTGTTCCTTGCTTATGGTGAATTCAAAGTAGTACTCAATGGGAGTAGTATTATGGGTTTTTACTCGTACTTTGCACAAATATGTTTTAGAGGTTATGTTAGGTTATGCTTCAAATATTCCAAGTTGGTTTATGTAACCCTCGTGTCTGTCTTATATTTATGAAATGAATATCTTATAATGTCAAGTTGAAATGTAAAGGTAATTTTCTAATGTAGACTTGAGGAATAGTCAGGTTTGGTACGAATAGGTAGTACGGGCTGCCACTTAATGTCATACTTAAATGGGTCTTAGGGTAACTTTAGATAGAGATCCTAAGATGTTGAAATTCCTTAATGTATGATCTTATGTATTTCATGTTGGTTCTAGTCGAAGTATAATTAGTTGAGGTGATGGCTAAAAGGTAAAGGTAATGGCTTAAGTGAGATATTATTACTTGTATGTTGGATGTGAATTATATTATACCCTTGTACTCATGTTCCTTGTGTTTTACTAAAATTACATAAAAACATGACTTTCAAACAATTGTCCGTTTTTAGCATATTTCTGGATGGTCATCATTCCTAGTACTTACTTCTGCTAACCCCATTCTTCCCCTTTTTTACGCAATCGTAGAGTATGGTAGATGTTGTTGTTCTATGCTTGATGGATAGGTTTCTATTTTTCTAGGAGATGAATACTTGGTGAGTGTTCATAGTTTGGGGACAATACCCGTTGTGTTCCTTTATGTCTTTTAGTCCTTACTTTTTTTGTATGATCATAGTCGTATGTTTTATTCAAAGTCCTAGAAAGTCTTCCGCTTTCTATTTATTGAATATTTTTTTGATTGCATAGAATGTTTTCAGTTACTCTCTATTTTAAGTATATTATTCAATGAATGAAATTTGATGCTTGTATAAGACCCCTTTGGGTTTGAGTAAGTCGTGTCGTAACTAGGGGTTCTCTCGGGTCGTGGCAGCCACCAAATCTTTGCTAACGAAACTCTTCATCCATAATGGAAGATTGACTCACATGCTCAATTTGTTGGTTCTCCCTTTTCTTTGAAATTTCATTTTAGTACCATTAGAAGTGTGGCTACAACGGTACCTCATTCATTGGGCACGGGTGGACTTGGGAAGTGAAGTATCCTATCATGGTCGAAGACGGTTTGACTAATTTAGGAGCGAAAAGACACCAATGGTGGGGGCTTCTCCCTCAATGTTACAACCGTCAAAACAAAATACTTTAAATTAGAGCCTATCATGTGTGTTATTAGTTAATAAGGTGTTATAATTATGAATAATTGCATTAGAAGTCAGTTTGAAGAGTTTGGGAGTGAAACATTTCGGAAAGACTAAGATGTTCGGAAACTAGTCTTATGTGTGCTAGTGTGCCTTTGCATGTTTTATGTATTTTTAAGCGTCTAAAATAATAGGAGGGGTCTATAACATGTTGATGAGCATGTTTATGGTCAAACCTTCTGGGTATGATTCCCCAATGACTACTTCAAGGACCCAAACGTTGGCTATGCAGCTGTCAAATCATCCCCAATCCATGACCCAATCGACGCCCCTTAGATTGAATGACGTCTCGTCATCAGGGGGAGTATCTCTACACTTGATTCTGGGGATATTAACACCCCCAAAATGAGTCTCTTATCTAAACAATACCAATAGGATGTGTCGTGGTTCCATCGACGCCTCCTTTTTTGGGGGTCGTCGTTTTACCTGCAATATTCCTGCATGTCTCGGCCAATGTAGGGGTGATTTGGGAAATTCACCCCACGTCCTAAATAATACATAGACGGTTATTGTAGGTTTATTAAAGTATATTATATTATTTTACACACCTATACCTAAATTAGACCTCACTTTTCCACATCAAAACCCCAAGATCAAAAGAAGTTCTCTATACACTCCTTTAAAGCTTGAACTCTAATTGAAGCAACGACTTAAGATTTCCATTTATTTATCAATAAATTTAGTTTGATTTATTCTATTATGGTATGTTAATTTCATCCTTGACTCTTCTTTCATTCAAGGAGCCAATTCCAGTGGCTTATTAAAGATCATAAAAACCTTTAAAACCTATTTTGAATTCTAAGCATGGGTTATTACATAAAAAGGTTTGAATTGATGTTTTATGTAGTATTAAATTCATGTGTAGATTGTAATGGTCTATTGAATTATGTATTAATCATTATGTGACACCTCTAAAATTACTTACGAGAATCTATAGCCAAAAATATTTTCTTGAGATTATATTGTCCTAAAATCGTTTATAATATGGAAATGAGGCAGTGTCTATTCATTTAGGTGAATTGGAAGTCAAACGTCAATGAATGACCTAGACGTTCGACGACTAGTCACCTATGTACCTTATCTACTTTTATTTGCCTATAAGTGTGTTTAATGATATTATTCAGTCTTAATAGAAATTATAATAGATTTTATAGTCAGTGTGTCTATTTTCATGAGGTTTGGAAGTCAAACTTCCAAGAACATCCATGACGTTTGAAAGGTTTGCCTTGAAATGACCTTAGCATGTTTCATCGAGTTTAATGGGTTCATTGTGAATTCCATTGATATGGGAGGTCCTAAGATCTTATAAAATGATATTTGAGTTGGAAACATCGAGGAAAACATCCCCAAGGACCAATTTAGGGTCCTTAAGGAAGGACCTATCGCTGAGCTAAAGGATGTCTAGACCAGCCCAAACGATTGAGGCAATCGACGACCAATAGTCTGGTCTACGTCCCATCGATTGTGGAAGTAGGCAAAGACTTATCCTTGGGAGATTAATATCCCACATTCCATCCTCTGAACAAAAAGACGACCTGCCAGGATGGTCCATCGTCTGGCAAACGGTTCCTAGATGAGCAGTCATAGGTTGATCCTGCAACTTCGCATCTTTACTGTAAAATTCAAGGGTGAATTGGTAAATTCACCCTACGTCCAAATAATTGCTGGGCAGTTACTTAGGGGTATTTTAGGTATTTAATGTGTATATATAAGTCCTAACACCTATATGAATTCATTCTTTCGAATATAAACTCAAAAATCTCTATGAAATTCACTAGAACTCAATCTGACCCAAAACCCAAGGAGGATTGGAGATGTGATGGTCATTCTTACTCAATTCTGTGGACTAACATCAGTGAGTTATGGTTTCTTCATCGTTGAAACTCTATTCATCAAGGAACCAAACATCAAAGTGATTTTCTAAAGTCTTCTAAAGATGAACTTTTCCAATTTCATGATCTATCCATGGGTTATTGCATAAAACGTTTTGATTCATTCATTATAGATTGAATTGATGTTAATTAGGTGATTCTAACCTAAAATATTCTTGAAACCATGCAAAACATAATCTCTTCAAATTGGCTATATTTTGGGTGTGATAATCTTGTCTTAATACTAATAAATCCAACGGTAGTTTTCTATGAGCTTTAAGAAATGTATTCAATTGATGTACATGCTGGCTTAGATTAATAAATATATATGAATTGATTTATATTCATTGAGTATTGTGAATTATTTATTGAATTGATTATCATGGCCATGGGTAAGGGGCCTTTGGTATTAACTTGGATGATTTTGTTATGGATTGAAGTGGAGAGAATGAATTAGCGGTAACCTGGCCTAGTTCTCTCTATTTTATGTCCAAAAAAAATGCTTAAGTAAATCAAGAAGATAACGTCCATAATGACCTCTCTAATATCAACTAAGTAATCCATAAGAATACCTATGTTTCGATCATGTATACAAAATCAACCATCTTCCCTAACAAGAGTCAATCTTATGATTTATCTAGATAAGATAAGAAGTGACCATTCCTATGCGCCCTTCACACCTTAACTAGACAACCCTTAACTACTCCAGATAAGTACTTATTCATTTTAACATACTTTCTTGGCCTAACTCATTAGATTCTTTCATTCAATAAGAGACATTCATCAGATAAAGGATATTCAAGTAATGATCTTGGACAAGACCAAGGGACTCTCACTAAAACCTTCAAAGCCCATTGTGTAATGTCTATAAAGCGTCCATACCACCACGTTAACTTCATAGAACTTCTCTAAACTAGTAGTGTCACATCCCGAAAACACACTCTAGAAGTTAGGGGCAATATCGGATTGCACCTGGCGTACTTGACCTCTCAGTGGTCTTTGAAAAGCCCTTACATATCATTCATCGCATACAAATAGTGAAAATAATGAGAAATTAAAACTTTTCACAAAACATATCATAATCTTTAAAATCTCTTTAATATAAAGCAATAGGAAATACTTAGTCTCAATCTCATCATCTTAAGACACAAGAATACCTGGGACATTGGACAAATTTCAATACGAAAATAGAAATACTTAGTCTATTACAATACTTCCATAAGAAACATAAAGACATATATGACCTCGAGTACAATGAAGACATACTTCAGCTTCTCTTGAACGATGCTACGGTCCAAGTGTTCCTTCCCAAAACATCCTCACCTACAAAGAACTATATAGATAGATAAAGCATGGAGTTAGTATAACCACACCTACTAAGTATGGCATTATGCATAAATATCATGAAAATGGACTTTTATTGGAAATATGCATCTTTTCTTTAGAAATCATATTATAATCATAGAAATCATATTATAATCATAAGAACACCATTTAAAAACATAGAAACACATAACATAACATTTAAACCAAAAAAAATAATTTTAGAGGTCACTTTACAGTAACCTCATTCACTGTTACAGTTAAACAATTCACTATACAGTGAAGTTACTTATTCTTCACTTTAGAGAGACCGCCCATACACCCTCTCTATATGTGCCTAAACGACCCTTAAGATTACTTATAGTGTGCAAAATAAACACTTACGAAGCATCATAAACTTCAAGGTAAGATTCTTCTACCAAAAGTGACTCTAAGTCTTACTTGAGTGAGTTGTGAAGTGACCGCCCATACAATCCCTTACACACACACTCAAGAGATCCTATAGACTCCCTAAGATAGAATCATTCTCACTTAAGACACCAACCCATAGATGATATGACACTCTCCTTCCAAAGGATATCAAAACACCTGCTTAACTAATCAAGAAGTTAACATCCATAATTGACCTCTTCAAAATTGCCTAAATAGTACTTAAGACTACCTAAGGTTTAGATCATGTCCATAAAACCAACCAACTTTCCTAACTAGAATCATCATCAAGACTTCTAAAGATAAAACACGAAGAGATCATCCCTTATTCCCTCTTCATAGTTTAGCTAAGGAATCCTTAAGTCACTTTAGATTAGGTACTCAAACATTTACATATTTCATAAGTTCGGATCATTAGTTCATTAGTTCATTAAGAGAAACATACATCACATAAAGGACATTCGAGAAATGTTTAGATAGTGTCCCATACCGGCATCTAAACCTCATAAACTTTTCTAAAGCTAATAGGTATCCCATATGATGAGAATAGGCAATAATTGACATAGACCATGATAGCTAGACATTGAATCAAGAGTTCTATCCTACTCCGATGAGGTTGTTCTTCTTTCCAAGGGTAGAACTTAGACACATCCCATGTATGTACATTGCTAAGGAATATGAAGGGCATGCTTTGTAATATAGTCTCACTCTTTAACTAGATATACTTCCCTTATCATATTCACTCAGTACTAGCCTTATTTTTCATAGAGTAATTCACATATTACGTTCACATAAAAGGGTTCCATAACAAGTTCATAACCCAATCACATTTACCCTTAAAAAGAAGGGTCCACTAGGGCTACCTCACAATGGCAAAAAGATGATGGCTTTACTAAGGATTATTATGATGCCTTTCCAGCGAATTAAACTTAATTCCATCTTTCCTTTACTTCGAAGGATACCATTATTGCTTACAACTTCAACAATATTAACATTACAACTAAGTCAAGGTTTTCACATTAAAAGACTCACTTTAGTTCATTTAATTTCAAATGTAATTCATACATTCTATACTAAGAATTCAAACTCAATAAATAAATACATCACATATTCATATCATATATACATCAAGAAAGGGACACAAGTCAACCAGGACAGGGCACAACATACTTCACCATTTAACCCATAATGCAAGTAATTTTAGAAGCACCTAGAAACAAACCTAACATATTAAAGTCATCCTATATATTGTCATAAAATCATCAATATAATCAACATAGACTCATATAGTGAAGTAGGAATAACCAAGACACAACCCTAACACTATACACAAATGTAAAAGTCATAGCCTAACATGATCACCTTAGACAACATGAATAAGAGAATACATATATGACTTCACATGTATATATATATGGTAATGATTCACCTAATAAACTAGTAAAATATTCATATTACTTCAAGTAGTTACCAACAAGGTCATGATCATTATATTTTATAAAATATCATCGACAAGGCCATATCAATTGCAAGTAAAGCACCTAACGCCTCCACCATAAGTGGACCATACCAATCACAAAATAATTAAAGTCTAAATAACATAAAAATAAAGAGAATAGGGCATATTACCACGACAACATCCTCAACACCTCAATTTGATGCAAACTAAGACAATTCAACACCATAAAACCCTTACTAATGGCCATGAACAATAATTCCATATAGAAACTATGATAATCAATGAACTAGGTCAATTCAATAGAGATTGATCAATCTAGTACGACCTAGATATCAATTGAATACAATTATTACATCATTTCAAACCCCATATAAATCTACACCATAATTCATCAACATTAGATCAATATCAACTAACGCAAAAATTAGTCAAAAACTAGGGTTCATCCAAATTCATTTGTCCACAGGTAATTTAGGTTAAAATAATCAATAAAACATCAATCTAATCCATAATAGACGTATAAAAACAATTGATGCAAGAACCTATGGTATAATAATGAAATTAGACAATTCAACTTTTAAAACTTAGAAAACATCTTAAGAATTGGGGCTCCATGATGAAAAGAGTTTGAAGGATCAATTGTAATACCTTGATGAATATAATTATTCACATTGATGAAGAATCTACACTCAATTCTTCACCCTAAGCTCTTCCCTGACTTTGGACTTCAATGGAATTTTTGGGAGTTCTAAAGGGATTTTGGGTTTTGATTTGGAAAAATGAAATATTCTAAGTGTTAAACACTTAAATACATATGTAAAATACCCAAAATACCCCTAATAAACCAACAATAAATTAATTTTTAATTGAGGTGAAATTATTATATCACCCCTCAACTTACAGTGAAACTGCACGCAGGCCACATTGATCATTGACGGTTGCCCATCAACAGGGCGGACGTCTACTTATGGGCCGTCCTGGCCTTCATCGATGGGTTCTGATACTGGAAAATGGAAGATTTTCTACCTATTATCATTCGGAAATTACGCCCACCACCTACGGGGCGTCGACCAATCCACCGGCCGTCAATTGCCATCCGTACGTGGACTGCCTTTGGGTAGTTTTTGCCACCAACATGGGTCCTTCCTGAAGGAACATTGGTTGGTCCTAGAGGATATTTGATCGGACGCTTCCAACCCAAACACGATATATATGATTTTAACACCTCTCACAGAAATTTCACAAAAAATGAACAAGTAAAACTCGTTGAAACAAACCTAGATACACAAGGTCATTTCAACGCACATCTTTCTAACATCACGTACGTTCTTTGACGTTTGACCTCCAAACTTCACGAAACTCGATACAATTCCTATATATGCTATAATATCTTATTAAAATACCTTAAAACCTCATGAACCAAACATGAACATATAAAACCACATTTAAGGCACATACATGACTTAGTCGACGAACGTGTTGGTATTCCCATGACGTTTGACTTCTAATGAACCTAATACTTTCACAAAGTCCTCAATACCATATAATAGACCTATTTAGGACCTTATACCATCAATACAAAAATGTTAATCTGTATTTAACCAAATTCATTGTTGGGGTCTCACAATCTTTCCCACTTGGACAACATTCGTCCTCGAAAGACACTTGCCACAGTCCCAACACTTTCAAGAATAGAGATTAATCTAGTAGATAATAACCATAACATACAACACATAGCCAAGAAGAAAATATCAATTTAATATAGTCAAGAGATTTACAACAGAATAAGAACTCACATGCTTCATTCCAAATAGTCATAACTCAATTTGTATACAATATCATACTGATATACATCAGTTCTAAAAACATTACAACAATTTAAGACTAAAGAATTAATTAGTCAATTTCGAAAAAATTTACAGTGAACTGTTTTAATGCTACAGTGATATTTACCAATTTTTCAAAAATGTGACTTTTAGGCAATTCATGATATGAAATGCTAATATGCACAGTAACATCATATACACACATATTTCAATATAATAATTGCTTCACAAAATACACAATGCAAGAAGTTAATGAAATTCATTTTCAACGAAATTCATAAATACCATGCAGATACAACAACTTCTAGGACTTTCTATCCTCTCTACTACATATACTCCCCCACTCAGAAGGAACTCTTATTACAACAAGAGAATGAGAACTTACCAACATTGAGTGTATCATATATGCATCAACCAAGGGACACAAGTAAACCAAGACAAGACACAAAATACGTCACCTTTTATCCCATGATGCAAGGGATTCTAGAAAAAACTAGAAACAAACCTAACATCTTCAAGTCATCCTATATACTATTGTAACATCATCAATACAATAAACATAGACTCATATAGTAAAGTAGGAATAACCAAGACTCAACCATAACACTATACACATAATGTCAAAGTCATAGTTTAACATGATCACCTAAGACAACATAAATAAAAGAATAACTATATGAGTTCACATGTAGATAGATATGGTCATTGACTCACCTAATAAACTATGCAAATATTGATATTACTTCAAGTAGTTTCCAAAAAGGTCATGATCATAATATTGCATACAGTAACGCCGACAAGGCCATAATAATTGCAAGTATAGCACATGACATTGCCACCATAAGTGGACCATACCAATCACAGCATAATTGAAGTATAAATAACATAAAAATAAAGAGAATAGGTCATCTTACCACCACAACATCCTCAACACCTCAATTTGAGGCCAAATCAACCTATTCAACACCTTAAGGCCATTACCAATAACCCTGAACAATAATTCCATATAGAAACTATGATAATCAATGAAACTAGGTCCTTTCAATAGATATTCAAGAATCTAATATAACCTATATACCAATTGAATACAATTATTACATCATTAGAAAGCCTATAGAAATCTACACCATAATTCATCAACAATTAGATCAATATCAAGTAACCCAAAACATAGTAAAAAACTAGGATTCATGATATACCGTGGTTTCACAGTATTATTATTACTTTTTCCTTAAGAATAGTGTGTCCAAAAGCCTTTTTGTGCTAATATTTATATAAGTTTCTCCTTATTTGCAGGAAATTTGTCCAAAGATGAATGCGGAGGTTTTTAAGCGAAGAAATGCAGAAGAGACCACCTACGGAGATTGTGACGGTCCGTCATGCTCGTGACGGTCCGTAGGTATCAGCGTAGTGTAGCTGCTGAAGGAAGATCGGGAAGTATGACCAAGTGTGGGGTTACGGAAAGCGTTACGGTCCGTCCTTCAGGTTCGTCATAAAGTTCAGAGAAGTAGTCCCAGTACCCATATTCCAAGAGTTCAAGTGTTTTGGAACGGAGACTCTCGAAGGACCGTTGTGCCTGTGACGATTCGTTATACCTACCGTCGAGGGTAATGAAGAGAGAAGCAGAAGAAATTGCATCAAGTATGGGATGACGGAGTCCATGACGGTACGTCGTGACCACGACGATCCATTGCGATGTCCGTCGATCCAGCCGCGTTTTTGACAGATTTCCAGCAAATAGAGTCCTTATGTAATTAGGTTTTTATTTTATTATGAATGTTTGAAAAACCTCGTTTTTGAGGTTTGACTCTAGATTATTTTGTAAGGCCCTTGATTATTGTTAGACTATTGATTATTTTTTAGACCTTTTGTGAGATTCTTGATTATTTTGAGATTTTTTTAATTGATTGTTGGTGATTTTTGTTGATTAATCAAGCGAACTTTTGGATTTTACTCTTTCTTATTGAAGTAAGTACATGAATTCTTATACCATATATTTGAATATTGTGACTATGACTATGGGTAACTAAACTCCATAACTAGGGTTGTGGGAACCATAGGCAAATAATGAGGTAAAACCTATATAAAATAACAATTCTAGAATAGTGTCTTGCATGTACTGATAATTCTTTCGCTTATAAGTTTTTTAAACGGATGGCCAACGTTAGAACTTGCGTTAATGCTACTTGCCGGACTAAGGAGGTATATAATAGGAAAAGAATTATCAACATAGATTTAGTGTATACTATCTAATAGGCTAGTATGTATTGGTACGAGGTAATAACTTAGTCAAATATCGAATACGATGCTTAATATTAGGTAAAGATAAGGGTTAGGATAACAACACACGTAGCCGGACCAAGGTGCGGAGTGAAATTTTCTAGATGTCGGACCAAGGATTTAGAAATACATAACTTATTATTTTGAATACAAGATACTAGGAAAGAATTGTTACAGTAAGACTTATCAAGTTATGAACCTGTGGGGAACACGTAAACCCTAGCTACTTTCATTAATTGATTAAACTCCAACATTTGAAGTTGTTAACAGTCTCTTTCAATTTCGCTAGTTATTTTCCTTTATTTAGAAATAGAAAACCCCCCTTTTATCATTTTTGCTTTACAAGGAAGTAATTGACTGAACAATACTAATAATAGATTGAAGTTAAGTCTAAACTATTTTCCTTGTGGGAACTATCCCAACCTCACTAGTTGGGATATTTACTTGACATGACTACTTTACTTCATATTCGAGAAGTAAGTTTGAGCGTATCAATTCATCCAAATTCATGGTTTCACAAGTAAATTAGGTTAAAATCATCAATAAAACATCAATATAATCCATTATAGACGTTTAAAAATAATTTATACAAGAAACCATGGTACAATTATGAAATTAGACAATTCATCTTTGAAAAGTTAGAAAACATCTTGAGAATTGGGATCCTTGATAAAATGAATTTCAAGAATCAATAGAAATACCTTGATGAATATAATTCTTCACTTTGATGAAGAATCTCCACTCAATTCTTCACCCCAAGCTCTTCCTTGACTTGGTCTTAAATGGAGTCTTTGAGCATTCTTAAGGGATTTCGGGGTTTTGCTTTGGAAGAATGAAAAATTCAAGCGCTAAACACTTATATACATGTTTATAATACACAAAATACCCCTAATAAACAACCAATACACTTATTTTTAAGTGGGATGAAATTACAATATGACCCCTAAATTTAATGTGAAACTGCATGTAGGCCACAATGACTATCGACTGTTGCCCATCGACAGAGCAGAGGTCTACTTATGGCCCTTCCTGGCCTTCATCGATGGGTTTTGAGACTGCAAAATAGAAGATTTGCTTCTTATTATCATTCCAAAACGACTCCCACCACCTACGGGGCGTCGACCAATCCACTGGCCGTCAATTGCCATCCGTAGGTGGACTGCCTTTGGGAAGTTTTTGCCACCAACATGGGTCCTTCCTCAAGGAACATTAGTTGGTCCTAGGGGATATTTGACCGGACGCTTCCAACCCAAAAATGCCAAGTATATGATTTTAACATCTCTCACAGGAATTTCACCCAAAATGAACACGTAAAACTCGTCGAAACATACCTAGATACACAAGGTCATTTCAAAGCACATCTTTCTAACGTCACGTACGTTCATAGACGTTTGACCTCCAAACTTCAGGAAACTCAACACAATTCCTATATATGCTATAATATCTTATTCAAATACCTTAAAACCTCATGAATCAAACATAAAAATATAAAACCATATATAAGGCACATACGTGACTTAGTTGACGAACGTCTTGGTATTCCCGTGACGTTTGACTTCTAATGAACCTAATATTTTAAACACTTCCTCAATACCATATAATAGACATATTCAGTACCTTTTACCATCAATAAAAAAATGTTAAGCTCTATTTAACCGGATTCATTTTTGGGGTCTAACAATCTCCCCCACTTGGACAACATTCGTCCTCGAAAGACACTTGCCACAGTCCCAAAACTTCCAAGAATAGAGATTAATCTAGTAGATAATAACCATAACATACAAAACATAGCCATAAAGAAAAATATCAATTTCATATAGTCAAGAGATTTACAACACAACAAGAACTAGAGAACAATTCTACAACTCATTATGCTACAAGAACTCACAATACTTCATTCCAAATAGTAATAACTCATTTTGTATTCAATATCATACTGATATACGTCAGTTATAAAAACATTATAACAATTTTAGACCAAAGAATCAATTAGTCAATTTCGAATGAAAGTACAGTGAACTGTTTTAATGCTACAGGGATTTTTACAAATTTTTTAAAAATGCGATTTTTAGGCAATTCATGATATAAAATGCTAATATGCAAAGTAACATCATATATACACATATTTCAATGTAATCATTGCTTCACAAAATACACAATGCCAGAAGTTAATGAAATTCAATTTCAACCAAATTTGTAAACACCATGCAGATGCAACAACTTCTAGGACTTTCTATCCTCTCTACTACACATACTCCCCCACTCAGAAGGAACTCCTATTACAACAAGATAAAGAGAACTTACCAACATTGAGTGTATCATATATGCATGAAACAAGGGACACAAGTCAACCAAGACAAGACACAAAATACTTCACCTTTTAACCCATGATGCTAGTGATTCTAGAAAAAACTTGAAACAAACCTAACATCTTCAAGTCATCCTATATACTATCGTAACATCATCAATATATTAAACATAGAATTATATAGTCAAGTAGGAATAACCAAGACTCAACCCTAATACTATACACATAATGTCAAAGTCATAGTTTATCATGATAACCTAAGACAACATGAATAAAAGAATAATGATATGACTTCACATGTAGATAGATATGGTCATTAACTCACCTAATCAACTATGCAATTATTCATATTACTTAAAGTAGTTTCCAAAAAGGTCATGATCATAACATTGCATACAGTAACTCCGACAAGGCCATAATAATTGCAAGTAAAGCATATGACATTGCCACCATAAGTGGACCATACCAATCACAGCATAATTGAAGTATAAATAACATAAAAATAAAGAGAATAGGTCATTTTACCACCACAACATCCTCAACACATCAATATGATGCCAAATCAACCTATTCAACACCTTAAGGCCCTTACCAATATCACTGAACAATAATTCCATATAGAAACTATGATAATCAATGAAAGTAGGTCAATTCAATAAATATTCAAAAATGTAATACAACCTAGATACCAATTTAATAAAATTATAACATCATTAGAAGGCCTATAGAAATCTACACCATAATTCATCAACAATTAGATCAATATCAAGTAACCCAAAACTTAGTCAAAAACTAGGATTCATCAATATTCATGGTTTCACAGGTAATTTAGGTTAAAATCATCAATAAAACATCAATATAATCCATAATAGACGTTTAAAAATAATTTATGCAAGAAACCATGGTAGAATCATAAAATAAGACAATTCACATTTACAAAGTTAGAAAAGATCTTGAGAATTGGGATCCTTGCTGAAATGAATTTCAAGGATCAATAGACATACATTGATGAATATAATTCCTCGCTTTGATGATGAATCTCATCTCAATCACCCCAAGCTCTTCCTTGACTTGGTCTTTCGTGGAGTCTTTGAGCGTTCTTAAGGGATTTTGGGTTTTGCTTTTGAAGAATGAAATATTCAAGCGTTAAACACTTATATACATGTTTATAATACACAAAATACCCCTAATAAACAACCAATACTCTTATTTGGAAGTGGGGTGAAATTACAATATAACCCCTCAACTTAAAGTGAAACTGCACGTAGGACACAATGACTATCCACTGTTGCCCATCGACGGGGCATAGGTTCAATTATGGGTCGTCCTGGCTTGCGTCGGTGTGTTCAAAGGCTGTAAATGCAATCTTTTCTTCCCAGGATAAGTCTCAAAGTAATCCCACCAGCTACAGGGGGTCGACCAGGCCACTTGCCGTTGATTGCCAACCGTATTGGACTGCCTTCGGGCAGTTTTGGCCACCAACATGGGTCCTTCCTCAAGGACACATGTTTAGTCCTTGGGGATGTTTGCATGGACTTTTACAACCCAAACATGATATTCTATGAGTTTAACACCTCTCACATGAATTTAACCCAAAACTAACACGTACAACCAGACAAAACATGCCTAGACACATAAGGTCATTTCAAGGCACATCTTTCGAACGACATGGACGTTCTTGGACGTTTGACCTCCAAACATCGCTAAACTCAACACACGTCCTATATATGATATAATAACTGAGCTAATGACCTTAAAACCTAATTAATAACTAATAACCACATATAACAACACATGAGGCACCTAGGTGACTTAGTCATTGATCGTCTTAGTCGTCCCTTGACGTTTGACTTCCAATACACCTAACTTTTTACACACTACCTAAATACCATATAATAGACATATTTAGGACCATAGACCATTAGTACAAAAATTTGAGGCTCTAGTTAACCTATGTAATTTTGGGGTCTTACAAGTTGGTATCCCAGATGATGAGAATAGTCAATAACCGAAATAGACCATGGTAGAAAATCATGGAGTCCGGAGTTCTAACCTACTTTTATGAGGGTGTTCTACTTTCCAATGGTAGAACTTGCACACAGACCATGTAGGCACATGGTTAGGGAATATGAAGGTCATGATTTGTAATCTAATGTCATATTTTAACTAGAAAAACTTCTCTTGCAATACTCACTCTGTGCTAGCCTTCTTTTCCATAGAGCAATTTATATTTAAGGTTTACATAAAAGGGTTCCATATAATGTTCATAATCCAATCACATTTACCCTAACAAAGAAAGATCCACAATGGCTACCTAACAATGGATACAAGAAGATCATGATGACTTTCCTAAGGACTAATATGATATCATTCCATACAATTGACCTATACTTCAAAGGACACCATTACGGCCTTCGACTTCAACATTGATAACTTTACCACTAGATTAAAGGTTACACTTAAAAGACCCTCTTACTTCATTTAAGGTCACATGTCATTCATACATTCAAGATTAAGAGACTTTATCAAACTTTGTAAGGACATCATATATTCACTTTCATACATCAAGCAAGGGCGACAAGTCAACCAAGACAAGACACAACATACTTCACTTTAACAAATAATACAAGTCATTCTTTAAGACACTTACGAATAACCATATAATCTTTAAGTCATCCTATTCATTACGATATAATAATTAATATAACCATTATACACTCATATAGTCAAGTAGGAACAACCATCCATCAACCCTAAGACTACACATATAAGCACATAGTCATAGTCTACATGATCTCCAAACATACATAGAAAGTACACATACTTTCACATTTCTACACACATAGATATATATGATCATATTTCACATAATATCAACTATACAAATCATCATAATACTTCGAGTAGTACCGAAAAGGCCATGATCATCATATTGCATAATGTAATGCCGACAAGGCCACATTAATTCACATAGCACCTCCATCGTAAGTGGATAATACCAATCACAACATAATTGAGTATAATAATCATAAAATAGAGGAAATAGGGAAGCTTACCACCACTCCTTTCTCAGTACTTCAAATCAATGCCAAATCACCTAATTCGATATCACAATGCCCTTACCCTTGGCCATAACCGACAATTCAGCAAAATTATAACAATATTCATGAAACTAGGTCAATTTATCACATGTTCATCAATCTAATGCAACCTATATAACAATTTACTATAATCATTACATCAATCAAAAGACTATGTAAACCTACATTAGAATTCATAAACCTTAAGTCCATATTAATTCAATAATGTTAATATTCAATAGATCTAAGAATATACAATATTCAATTGATCAAATTGAAACATCCTATAATCCAAATGACCATTATCAATACACGAATCAAAAGCCCATAACCTATACATGAATTCATCAATATCAAAGCGTAATCACATATTCCAAATTTTAGTCAAATTGAGATATTTGTGAAGATAAAGGTCTCATGGATAATTTCATTGGAAAACATAAATTATACATAAATTACATCATATATTAACGTTTCAAAACATTTCATGCAAGAACACAAGACTTTGCGTAGAAATAGGACTTTTCATCTTTTTGAAATCTTTGAAAATCATATTTGAAATTGACTATAAAGTTATAGAAAGACTTAGATGAAGAACTCCCATACCTTATTATAAGAAAAAAATGATAATTGAAGAAGAAACTCCGTTGAAGAACCATCTTCAAGATCCATCTTTACCTTGAACTCTCATAGAGTTTTTGACGAAACTTTGGGAGGGATTGTGTTTTGATTTAGGTGTTAGGGTTATATTGATATTTTTAGGAATTATATACTCTTAATATACCCATAAAAACTCAAAATAACCTTCCTCTTATTTTATAAGACATGGGGTGAATTTCCCAAAAACCCCAAGTCCTTAACAAAAACCGGCAGTAATCTCATAGCACCATCGACGACACCATCAACGGTGCGTGTGTAAGACAACGCCCCCTCGATGGGGTATCGTGGTTTGCTCCTGCATTTTGTCAACCTCAAATATTTCAGTCTCCATCGATGCTACACATCAATGGGTCGTCGCCTGGTTGGTTCAATGTGGAGTCATACCCGTACGTTTAAAACAAAAATATGCTTGCATATGAGTTGATCACCTACCACATGAGTTTCATCGAAAAGGAACAAGTAAAACTTGACGAAACATGCAAAGAAACATAAGGTCGTTTCAAGGTAAATCATTCGAACGTCATGGACGTTCTTGGACGTTTGCCCTCCAAACTTCACGAAACTTGACAGACTTCATATATACAGTATAATAACTAGTTTAAGGACATTATAACTTCATCAATCATATATAAATACATTAAACCGCATATGATGCACATAGACGACTTAGTCGTCAATGTCTTGGTCTTCCCTTGACGTTTTACTTCCAATGTACCTAAAATCTTAGACACTACCTCAAAACAACATTATATACCTTTTATGACCTTCGATCATCACAACAACCATGTTAGGATCTAGGTTTACCTAACACACATTTGGGGTCTTGCATTGTCCCCCACATGGACAACATTCGTCCTGTAATGACTCTTGTCACTCTCTTAAATCACTTGAAAAAATAGAGACTATACTTAACTGTTCATGACCATGCCATATATCATATCATACAATACAAACATCCAAGAAAACATCAATTTCAAATAATTAAGATAATCAGAACACAACAAGAAACTAAAAAACATTCTATAACTCACCATGCTACAACACTCACATCTTTCATTACAAATAGCAAGAACTCATTTTATATTCAATATAATGCTCATAAAAATGAATTCTAACCATATTACAACAATTTCCAACCAAAGAATGAATAAGTCCATTTTTGTGAAATGTTACAGTGAATAGAATTCACTTCAACCTTACAGTGAAAAAAATAATCCACAGGCTAACAATACAACACTTAAGAAATTCCTTAAATTCCTCAACAAATAAATCTCATCAAACTATATGAAACAATTAGAAACCTACATTAGATTCACATAAATCATTGGGAAGATACCATACATAAAAACTCATTTTCTGATTCAACAAAACATCAATCAAACAATGCATATCATAAGGAGAATATTTGGAACTCACCTTCCAGAAAGACTCCTACAAAATCAAGTTACTAAAAACTCTTGGTTTTAGGATTAAATAAACACATAAAGGAAAGTTAAGGGTACTTCACTCCCATCAACAATGCTCTTCACCGTACTACCTACTTAGGAGAAACTCATTCTAAGGTAAACATAACTTTTACTATAAGGAACTCCGTCAAGTCACCTTAAATCGTACTAATACCTTCTCACCCAAGTGTACCTCATGAAGTATAAAGACTCTCAAATGTCTCATTAGCTCACGATTGCATCCCCGTTACTAGGAGAACTCACCTTTACCCTTTCCAATCTCATCACCCCCCCCCCTTCCTATGGTTGGGGTATCAAAAAACATCAAACTATCTTAACAACAACTCCGTCACATTCCTAACAATATACCCTACCATTTTTCTCAAACATAACTACCCTTCAAAATGTAACCATGCCCATCTAAGGTCAAAGCCACCATCTTTCACACCTCATCTCACAAGTCACATCTCATCTTTTCTCTCCCTCAACAAAAACTTCAAAATGTCACAATCAAGGGAACAACACATAAGTAAACAAGGAAACGACCCCATATAAAAAGCTCTCAGGAATGATTAGTTGAATGAAGAAGTGAAAATTTTCCTAGCACCTAATAGCATCCTATTCATAATGTGGTGCACTTCACATTATAAACAAGACTCTACTAGATGTGGTTCAATAGACAACTAAGACACTCCCTAAACGTTATGTTGTGATACTAGGCTTGTCACGACCCATAAGTACATCTTAGAAGTTAGAGCATCGTTATGTCGTCACAAGACAAATGAGACTTCAAGAAGACTTATCTACACCTCTCGTATCATTCATTGCATAATAAACTTACTGAAATGAGTAAGAATTCAAAACTTTCTTAACACACGAAGAATTCTTTCATAATTAATACTAAAGTGGAAGACTTCCATTTAAAACATTAAACCTTTACAACATCCCCTTGAACAATCTAAACTATAGAGTATACATTACTTTGGACAAATCCCATACAAGAAAATAAAATAAAGACTATGACATAAGGACATGAGGATATTGTCCTCCAATCGATGATGACTCACCAATGCTTCAACTTCAAGCCTTAGAAACCTATCCATCCTCCATGGCATATCAAGACTTCAAATTCCCTACATATTAGTCAAAAATGGAAAAGAAGGGGTTAGCACATTAGATGTACTAAGTATGGAAGCCGTGTAAAAACCATGAAAAAGGGACATTTAGTATATAACATGTTTATCATGAATTTCAACTAAAACCTCATACTATAAGCATAAGAACAACATTTAGATACTTAGAAACACATAAGAAATCATTTAAGCAAATCATCACATATTAGGAAATATTACAGTGAATTCACTTCACTGTACAATGAACTCACTTCGCAGCTAAAGTGAAATTCCTTCACATCACTTCACACACCTCTTAGAATATAATTCCCTCACTAAAATCTATCCCAATACTAAATTAAGTAAGACAAAGAGAGACCGCCCATACACCCTCTCTACGCACGCCTAAGTGATCCTTAAGACCACCCATAATTAGATCAACATACATATACAAGATATCAAACATATAAACATGAGATCCTCCTACCAAAGGTGATTCTAAGATTCACTTGAGTGAGTTTTCAAGCGACAACTCATACAATCCCTTACACACACACTTAAAACATACTATGTACTACCTAAGATATAATCATTGTCACATAGTACACTAGCATACACATATACGTGACATTCTTCACCACAAAGGTTATAAAAAAATTAATTAAGTAAATTAAGAATATAACGACCGTAATGACCTCTCCAAGATTACCTTAGCAATCCATAAGAATACCTATGATTGGATAATGTCTACAAAATCAACCATCTTCCCTAACTAGAGTCATTCTTAAGACTTATCTAGGTAAGATAAGCAGTGACCATTCCTATGCCACCTTCACACCTTAACTAAACAACCCTTAACTACTCTAGATAAGTACTTATTCATTTTAACATACTTTCTTAGCTTAAGTCATTACATTCTTTAGTTCATTGAAAAACATTCATCACGTAAAGGACATTCAAGTAATGGTTGTGGACAATACCTAAGGACTCTCACTAACACTATCAAAGCCTATTGTGCAATGTCTAGATAGCGTCTCATACAACCACCTAAACTTAATAGAACTTCTCTAGTACTAGTAGCTATCTCATATAATGAGAATAGGAAAAAACCAACACAGACCATGGTAGCAAATTATTGAATTCAGAGTTGTAACCTACACTGATGAAGGTGTTCTACTTGACAATGGCACATGGTTAAGGAATATGTAAATGCTTTGTAATCTAGTCTTATCCTTTAAGGTTAATTACTTCTCTTACTATACTTACTCGGTTCTAGCTTTCGTTATCATAGAGTAATTCACATTTAAGGTTAAAATAAAAGGGTTCCATATCAAGTTCATAACCCAATCATTACCTTACCAAACAAAGATCCACTAGGGCTACCTCACAATGGCGACAAGAAGATCATGATGACTTTTCTAAGGATTAATATGATGACTTTCCATTCAATTAACCTTAAGTCTATCATACCTTTAATTTGAAGGATACTATTACGACTTTCGACTTCAATATTCATAACCTTACCACTAGGTTAAAGGTTTCACATAAAAGACCCTCTTACTTTATTTAAGGTCAAATGCCATTCGTACATTCAATACTAAGAGACTTTAGCATCCTTAGCCAAGAAATCACATATTCACTTTCATACATAAAGCAAGGGACATAAGTCAACCACGACAAGGAACAACATACTTCAATCAACCAGATAATACAAGTCATTCTTTAAGCCACATAGGAATAAAGTTACAATCTTTAAGTCATCCTATGCATTATCATATCATAATCAATATAACCATGATAGACCTATATAGTAAAGTAGGAAGAACCATGCATCAACCCTAAGACTACATATATAAGCACATAGTCATAGTATCTATGATTTCATCTCATACGTAGAAACAACACATACTTTCACATTACTTCACATATAGATTCATATGAATGTATTTCACATAATATCAACTATAAAAATAATCATAATACTTCAAGTAGTTTCGACAAGGACATGATCATCATATTGCATAAAGTAACACCGACGAGGCCACAGAAATTCACATAGCACTGCCACCATAAGTGTATGATACCAATAAAAAAATAATTGAAGTCTAATATTCATAACATAGAGGAAAAAGGTCATCTTACCACCACTACCTTCTAAATACCTCAAGTCAATGCCAAATCACCCAATTCGATATCACAAGTCCTTTACCCTAGCCATAACCACCAATTCAACATACTTATAACAATATTTATGAAATTAGGTCAATTTACCACATATTAATCAATTAAATTCAACCTATATATAAACTTATTATAATCATTACATTAATCAAAAGCCTATGTAAATCTACACTAAAATTCAAAAACCTTAAGTCAATGTCAATTCAATAAGCTTAATATTCACTAGATCTAAGAATATACAATATTCAATTTATAAGATTGAAACAGCCTATAAACCAATTGACCATGATCTATATATTAATCAAAAGCCCATAGTGATTTACGCATGAATTCATCAATATCAAAGCATCATCACAAATCCCATATTTTTGTCAAATTTAGAGATTTGTGAATGTCAAGGGTTCATAGAGAATTTCATTTGAAAACATCAATTACATCATATTAACGTTTTAAAACCTTTCATGCAAGAACCCAAGACTTAGAGTAGAAATTCGACTATTCTACATTTTGAAATCTTTGAAAATCATCTATGATATTGGCTCTAAGGTGATAGCAAGCCTTAGATTAAGAACTCCCATAACTGATTAAAAGAACCCAATGATAATTGACGAAGAAAATCCATTGAAGAACCATCTTCAAGATCCATCGTGACCTTAAACTCTCATGGAGTTTTTTCATGAAACTTTGGGAGGGAACGTGTTTTGATTTAGGTGTTAGCGTTATAATGAGAGTGTTATGACTTAATACAATTATAATACCCATAAACACTCAAAAAAACCATTCGCCTATTTTATAATACTCGGGGTGAATTACCCAATTACCCTATGTTCTCTAAAGAAACTGGGAGGAAACTCACTTCATCATCGACGCCCCACTATAGATGGTACGTGGGTGAGACCATGCCCTATCGATGAGGTCTCGTGGTTTGCTCCAGCACTCCATAAACTTCAATCTTTTAGGATCAATCGACGCTACCCGTCAAAGGGTTGTCGCCTTGTCGATTGGTCGTTGTTTACGTCGTCGTTTGCCACTGCTTGGCGATGTTGAGGTCCAAGTCGGTGTCCTTCTTTAGGGCCCCATGTGGGTCTAATGTGGAGTCGTACCCTGACATTTCGAACCCAAATATGCCTGTATAAATTATTAGTACCTACCACATCAGTTTCATAAAAAATGAACATATAAAACTCTACAAAAAATGCTTTTACACACAAGGTCGTTCCAAGGCAAACACTTCCAAAGTGATGGACGTTCTTAAATGTTTGACCTCCAACCTTCACAAAACTTGACACAATGCCTATATACACTATAATAACTCATATAAGTACGTTATAAACTCATGAATCATATATAAACACATAAAAAAACATATGAGGCCCAAAGGTAACTTAGTCGTCGAACATCTTCGTCGTCCCTTGACGTTTAATTTCCAAAGCACCTAAACTCATAGAAACTGCCTCAAAACCACATTATATACAATTTTAGTACCTTATACCATTACGACAACCATGCAAGTATCTAGCTTCACCTAAGTCATTTTTGGGGTCTTACAAGTCATAACAACTCATGTGACAATGGTTGTTGAGCCTAGAGTGGACGATATAGCGAACACCATGATCTCTAGTTTAGGAGAATTTATGACGATGAATCCTCATATATTTTCTGCCTATAAGGTGGGAGAAGATCCCCAAAAGTTCCTAGATGGAGTTTATAAGGTATTGAGTGTCATGGGGGTGACTTCCATGGAGAAGGCGAATATAGATCGTACCAATTGAGGGAGGTTTCTAAAGTATGGTAGACTGAACGGAAAGATACTAGGCCTGTCGAGTTGGGTCTTATAGTGTAGGAGGAGTTTAAGAAAGCTTGCCTAGGAAAATATTTTCCCATGTGAGGAGGGAGGTGAAGGTTGAGGAGTTCATTGACCTTAGTCAAGGTAAGGTGGATGTTCAATAACCAAAACTTAGGAGGAGCATGACAATTTTGAAGAGGAGCATGAGGACTTTGAAGAACGGTAGAGGAAATAAGCAAGGTAAACCTATGTTTAAGAAGAGAGCCCCAAATCAAGATGAAACTAGTGCTTCAAAGGAGAAGCTTGTGATAGGTAGGGGTTCTCCAAATATAACACCCACTAGATAAACTTGTAGGAAGAGGAACTATGGGAAACGTCTAGACGGTACCAGTGGGTGCTTTCGTTGTTGTAAGGTTGGTCATAAGGTGAGGGAATGCCCTACTAATCTTGCTAGAAGAAAGGAAGAGCAAGCCAACCGCCTAATACTTTTGATGATGATGATTGTAAGTTGTAATATTTGATTTTTTGTTTATGAGTTCCTTCTAAGTGGGGGAGTATGATTTTTAGTGGATCTAGATGATCATAGTAGCATGTTGCATTATGGTATTGATCGCATTGTATCCAAGAGTTTTGTTTGGAATTGAATTTCATTCATTCCTTGCATTGTAAATTTATGAAGTTATGATGATGTTTTAAGATGCGTTTATACGGTTTCAGATATCATATTATCATGTTTTTATCATTAATTGCCTAAATATTGCATTTTTGAAAATTTGAAGTATGTTCACTGCCTGGAAAATCAGCTCACTCCAACATTTTTGGAAAAGTGACTAATACATTCTTTGGTTGAAAATTGTTTTAATGTGTATAGAACTGATGTATATGAGAATAGAAATGAATGTAAAAGGATTTCATGCTATTTTGAATAAGAATGTGAGTTTTATGACATGAAGAGTGGTTGAATGAGCTTCTATCTTTTTGTTATGTTGTGAGTGTCTTGATTATATGAAAGTGATGTTTCTTCTAAATTTGGCATTGTATAATGTGTTAGGTGGTATATTTATGAGTTGATAGCTGAATCTCTAGTCGTGGAAGTGTTCGGACAGTGGCAAGTATCATTCGAGGACAAACGTTGTCCAAGTGAGGGAAAATATGACATCTCTAAAATGACTTTGCAGAAGATTGATCCTAAAATGTTTTCATAAGAGTATAAGTTCCTAAATTGTTTTATAATGTGGAAATGAGGCAGTTTCTAAAGATTTATGTGAATTGGAATTCAAACATCCAGGAACAACTATGACATTCGATGACTACTCACCTATTGGCCTCATGTCTTTTTATATACCTATATGTATGTTTAATGATCTTATAAGGTCCATATATGATATATAATAGTGTTCATAGGATGTGTGTCAAGTTTCATGTAGTTTGGAGGTCAAACATCCATGACGTTCAAAATGTTTGTCTTGAAATGACCTTATGTGTCTTAGCATATATCGTTATTTTTTATGTGTTAGTTTTGGATGAAATTGATTTGAAAGGTAGTAAACTCGAATACAATAATAATTTGGTTGGAAACGTTCGGGAGAACACATCCAAGGACAAACCAAGGGTCCTTGAGGAAGGATCCATAATTGAGACAAAGGCTATCTAGACCAACCAAACTACTGAGGAAATCGAGGACCAATAGGGTGGTCGACGCCTAGTCGATGGTGGGCGTGGTTCAAGACCTAGCCTAGGTAGCTTAAGTTACCACATGCCAGCCTCTGAACCCATCAACGACAAGACATGATGGTCCATCATCTGGCTGACGGTCCATAGGTGACTAATCGTAGGTTGGTGCCTCCAACTTTGCAACTTAACTGTAAAATTCATGGGTGAATTGGTAAATTCACCCCACGTTCAAATAATTGTTTTGGAAGTTACTTAGAGGTACTATAGGTATTTTAAGTGGATATATTAGTCCTAAAGACCTACATAAATTCATTCTTCCAAATCAAAACTCCAAAATATCTATGAATTTCTCTAGAACTCAATTGGAGCCAAAACTAAAGGAAGAGCTTGTATTGGATATTTGATCGGTAAAACTTCATCAATTTTTTGTATTAACATCAGTAAGGTATGGATTATTCATCCTTGAAACTCTATTCATCAAGGAGCCAAACTTCATAGTTATTTTCTAAATTCTTCTAAAGATAAATTTGTCCAATTTCATAATCTGCATAAAATGTTTTGATTCATTGATTATTTATTGAATTTATGTTAATTAGGTTATTTTAACCAAAAATCTTCATGAACCCATGAAAAACATATTCTCTTCTAATTGGCTATATTTTGGATGTGATGATTATGCCTTAATGCTTATGAATTCTACTGTAGTTTTCTACGGGCTTTTGAATGATGTTAGAATTGTATTGAATTTATGTATAGGCTGTGTTAGATTGATAAATATATATTGAATTGACTTAGATTTATTGATTATTGTTATTTATATATTGAATTGTTTATCATGGCCATGGGTAAAGGATGTTTGGTGTTCAATTGGATGATTTAGCTATGGATTGAAGTGAAGAGATTGAATTGGGGGTATGCTGCCCTAATTCTCTTTATCTTATATAATGTATGTCTTGAATTATATTGTGATTTTTATAATCTACTTATGTTTGTGGTTGTATGTGTTATAATTGTTAATGACGTGGCCTTGTCGGCGTTACTTTATGTATGATGATGATCATGACCTTGTCGGAACTACTTCATATATTAGGATGACTGGTGTAGATTAATTTTATGAAGTATTATCATATCTATCGATTTGTGATAAGATGAAATTATGTGTTCTTCTATTGATGTTGTTCGGTGATAATGTTAGACTATGACTATATCCTTATGTGTATAACCTTAGAGTTGATGCATAATTCTTCCTATTTGAAATATGAGTTTATGATGGTTTTATTGATGATGTTAGAGTAGTATATAGGGAGGGTTACCTATAGATGTTGTTGGTTATGCCTATGTGTTTCTTATGTGACATGCTATATGAGATAATGTGAAGTATGTGTGTGTGTTGTTCGGTAGACTTCTGTCCTTTACTTGATACCTACCGAGTGTTTGTATGATATATCAAGACTTAGGATGCTATATCATCATATTCTTCTATGTGTGAATGATACAAGGTCTTGAATATAGTGCGAAGGTCAAATTATTTTGAACAGTAAACCTAGTTGAGATGTTATGATATCCTTGAAGTCGAAAGTTGTAATGGTATCCTTCTTGTGTGAATGATGGACTTAAAGTTGGTTGCATGGAACGGCATGAAATCATCCTTAGGATAGTCATTAATTTATCCTCTTCGCCATTGAAAGGCAGGCCTTGGGGACCTCTTCTCTATGGTGAATGTTATTGGGTTATGAACAAATTATGGAACCTCATCATGTTATCCTTTATGTGCAATACTCTACGAGAAAAAATTCTAGCACCGAGTATGGTATAGGAAGTAGATCTATATGTATTATGAGAATAGAGGACAAAGAAATCCATCATATCCCATAACCGTGTGCCTACATGGGATGTGTCCAAGTTCTACCATTGTCATGTAGAACACCCTTATCGGAGTAGGTTACAACTTCGGATTCCATGCTTAGCTACCATGGTATTTTTTGGTTATTGCCTATTCTAATCAATATGGGATACCTACTAGTGTTTCAGAAGTCTATGAAGTTTATGTAGTTGTATGGGACTCTACCTAGGCATTGGAACTTAGTCTTTGTAGAAATAGATATTGAGTCCCCAGGTCTTATCCAAGATAATTACTTGAATTTCCTCTATCAGATGAATGGCTCTTAATGTAAAAATGAAATAATAACTTATGTCACGAAGAATGCGAATGAATGAATATCTTATCTAGCGTAACTTTATTGAATTCCTACTTAAAGTGTGAAGGGGGCACAAAGGATAATCTTGTCATGTATTACATAGGGAAATCTTTAGAATGAATATCGTTAGGGAAGTTTCTTGATAAAATAGACATGATCTAATCTTAGAAAGTCTTAAGGACTATCTAGGTAATCTTGAAGATGGTGTATGAGCATTCTCTTCTCGAATTACTTAAGTAAGTCTTTTGATAACCTTAGTGAGGAGAATGTCATATTACATGTTATGTGTTTTGGTGGCTTTTAAGTGTGTATATCTTATTATAGGTAGTCCAAAGTTTTATTTAGGTGTTATTAGAGAGGTTGTATGGGTGGTCTCTCTTTGTCTTACTTAAGTGAGTCCTAGGATAGCCTTTAGTAAAAAGGTTGCATGCAAAGTGAGTTCACTATAATGTTGGAATTTAGTTCACTATAACATTGATTTTTGTTCACAGTACTATTCTTAAAATTTCATAAAATTCTCATGTGTTATTTTATGTGTTTCTCAGTTGTTAAATGTTGTTCTTATGCATATATTATGACGTTTTAATCAAAAAGAGCATATTTTAGTTAAATGTCCATTATCATGGTTTTAATGCATTAAGCCATACTTAGTACATATATTTGTACTAATTCCATATATTTTATCTTTGCCTTAATACATATATTTGTACTAATTCCATATATCTTATGTTTGCCTATGGTGATTCATAGGTGAAGTTGCTTTTGGGGGAGAAGCTTGGATTATATGATCTTTCAAGAAAGGTTGAAGTATGTCCTCTTTTAAATCTAGGGCATAGATTTCATAAGAATTTCTTTATTAAAGCGTTGTCATAGACTTACTAGTACTATATTTTTATTGCATGGGCTGTGTCCCCATTACATTTTGAGTCTAAGATTTGATGACATGAGACTTAATATTTTCTTTGGTTTATCTGAAAGATATTTTTAAAGTCTATTTGAATGTTTGTAAGAAGTTCTAATTTTGCACTACTTTTTATTTATGTATATGCGATAAATGATACAAAACGGCATGTACAAGACCTCCGAGAGGTCAAGTACCCTGTGCCACGACCTAAGAATGCCCTAACTTCTAAGGTATAGGTGAGTGTCGTGACACATTGTTAGAATTGCTCATAGCTTGCCTTATAATGATGATATCTATATTAAGTTTTGTTGGATTATTGATATGGATGGATGACACATCCCGGCAAATTCATGACCTATAGTAGATCCTTATATGTTTACTAATGATGATTTTAGACCTAAATAAGTGTAAATAACTTGTTTGAGAAGTATTGGGCCGTTGCATTAAAGAAAGACCTTAACGTCCAGAAACTCGCATAATTGAACTAGTTAATGTCCCTATGTTTGGTGAAAGTTTGGTAGGATCATATGAAGTCCAAAACTTGTGAAAAGACTTTAAATAGGAAAAATATAGTATATATGTTCAAAAAAAAACAGTAACGACATCCCAAGGACCAGTGGAGGGGTCCTTGCAGCGGTCCCGAATATGGGCACGCAGGTTTTCAAAGCAGCCTACGAGCAACAAAGAAATTGGTGGCAGTTGCACCATCACCTGAGAATAAAAACTTGGACTCTCTACGCAGGGCCTTCACGAGCTCACTTCCTCAACTAGGATTTCAAAAATAAATCATAAAATTAAGCACGTGACATGCAACTACTTTCCAGATTAGTCAAAGTCGTATTTTAAACATTTCACTTCACAAAAAAGACCCATCTAAGTTAGGGGTCTTTTAGGTAATTTAAGGGGTTAACATATAAGGTATTAGGGTCAGTTTTAATTCATTTTCACCCACTCCAATCATTTCCACAAAACAAAAACCTAAAAACTCTCATCTCTCTCTACTTTCCTTCTCCCAAAATCATCCATTGAAGAAGCAAGAAAGCTTGAAGAAGAATATCAATTTCTCTAGGGTTTCACTTGGATTTTATGGTTTAAGCTTCATTATTGTATGATTTTTCTTTCACTATTGGGATTCTTTTCCCCTAGAGGTCCCTTTAAAAGATGATTTCTTGTCACATTGCGAAAATCTAAGACGTGTTCTAAGAGACTAACATAAGTGTCAAAAGATTTAGACATTATTTAAGGTCACAAATTGTGCATATAAGTCATTCACAAAGTTCAAGACTCAAAACATCAAGGAACATCCATGTTGTTCTAAAACTCGTTCAAGAAGGTGTTAGCGAGCCTTAGCCTATTTTATTAAGTTTTAAGAGTTGGAATTTGATGACTTTTGGTGGAAGGGTGTCTAACATGTATTATAAATTATTCTTATTCAAAAAGTCCGGGTACGACTCCCCAAGGACCAACCAAGGGCCCTTGAGGGGGATCCTTTCATATGGGTCAAAAGATGCCTAATGAAGTGTCCACAAAGGGTGGACATCAACGGTTCATGGTCCAATCGATGGGGCATCGATTGCCTCCATTGATGGACACATAGAATTTCAGAAAAATCAGGATTTTTACAAATCTCTGATCCAAATGATAGACCAACACGACGGTTGGTCCTTTTTCTGTCGTTGGGCAAACAGGAGTAGTTGAGGTCTCGTTGGTGAATGAACTGGTTTGCTGGTCCTTTTAAGTTAGGTTGAGTTAATTAAATATGTGGTTAGTGAATTAGTTATGGGTTTATGGAATACTAATTAACTTCATTAATTACCTATATAAAGACCCTAAGCTAATTAAACTAACCTAAGCCCTCATAATTCAAAAACCCAACTCTCTTCCTTGTCTTCTTTCTCTCTCCCAAGTTGTAGAACACCATAGAAGACAAGGTCAAGGTGGGTTATAGGGATGCAATAACCAAAGTTTATATTTCAATATTCATCAAACATGAAGGTATGGGATTGCTTTTACCTTTCGGACTTCTTTCCCCAAAGGGTTCCTTTAAATTGATATAAAACTATGCAATTCAAGTGGGTCTTTTCGCAATCTTGAAATTGATCTTGTAAATTGCGTTTTTTAAGATTTATTTTCTATATGATGAATAGATTAACAAGTACATTATGAATTTGACCTAATTCTCTTATCTTAATTTATGAACTAGTGGTGGATGGTGATGTTGTGATCCAATTGACTTGATTATCATGCTTATTACTAACATGTGATGGTATTGTACCCATTGTTGGGTTTAATTGCGGGGTTAATTGTAAGAACTTGATGTGGCTGATGAAAGAGACTTGGTAAGTCTTGTTATCCCAACTCTTTACTTAAATTGTGGTTACTTGTGATTAAGTGATGATGTTGATTTGATGTATACCATATATAAAGATTAATAGGGTTCGTATGATGTTGAATTGAAATTTCTTTACTATGGTTTGAGAGGTATTGGAGATGTAAATGTTATAAGGATGGTGATAACTTACCAATGTCCCTTATTATGAATGATTATGTAAATGTGCTAACCTGATATATATGAATTGTATTGAAATGACAATACTCATGCAATTCCTATTGAGCCATGATGATGATAATTATACAAGGGATAGTCCCTATGACCTACACTAAGCTATGATGATTAATAAAGACAGTAAAGACATTTCCAAAGGGACTCTAGCTTGGCACTGAGTGAATTAAAGTGAGGAGTGTCCCTTCCCACATAGGGAAGGGAGGATCACTAATGTACTCATGATGTTGGAGACTATAATGCATGTAGCATAAAGAGGGTCCCAAATATATCTCCTAGTTCTTGAATTATATTGCCCCCATAGGAATACTAACTTGTGGATCCACGTAGTTTCTATATTCATGTTTTGGTACTAGCTTGGCAAGTAGTCCTCATTCCTTCGGTGTAGGGTTCCATGACATCGGATTCCACATTAGCTCATGTGGTCTATGTCTGTTAAGTCAAAACATTCCAAAAATGTAAAATGAACTAAAGGAATGAACTCTAACTATGTAACCTAGGCTGCTAGCTTAGTCTAGGTAGGGGTATGGGACTCTAACTAAACATTACACTAGTTAGACTTGAGGCAAGTCTTATGAAAATGTTATTATATATGTATATGCATATAAATGTGAATATGATATATATATATGTGTGTGTGTGTGTGTGTGTGTGTGTGTGTGTGTGTGTGTGTGTGTGTGTGTGTGTGTGTGTGTGTGTGTGTGTGTGTGTGATATCTTACATGTTGATGATATCTTGTGATGTTGAACTAACTTATAAATACATGTTTTGTCTATATTCTAAAGTTTGATATTTTGCATTCTTAATGATATGCCATGAGAAGTTGGACATTGGTTATGGGTATTGTTGAGTTTGATTGATTGAGTATGGTTATGGATATTTGCTTTGCCATTGCACTAGTTGACTTAATGAGGGTTCATAGGTATTTGTCATGCTTTGGTTATGCCGTAATGAACTCTTATCCATGTTTTTTGTATAATAACTTGTGAGGTGCATGATCTTGACTAAATGAATATGTATTATTGATTGGTATGGTCATCTTGAATGTGCATAAAACTTTTCATAGTAAATTTCATAATTTAAATAAAATGTCCCTTTCTAACATCACTTTTATGATGTGTGTGCATATGGTCTCATACTTAGTGCATGTGATGTACTAACCCATTTTCTCTCCTTTTACAAACATTTTAGGTTCAAGTCATTGAAGGGCTTTTAAGATGACTTTGAAGTAAGACTTGAAATATCTCAATCATCCAAGTTTGGTAGGTCCTCACTTTCCGAGGGCAATGCCAATATCAAGCTTATGAAGTTGTTCTAGTTTTAAGACTTACATGTTCTTTCATTTTTATTTGAGTACTAAAGATTGTACAGCCTATATGTTGCTTTATTTCATTGATAAATGGGATATACCCTGTTGATACAGTCTTATTTAGATGGTTATGAGATGAGACACTCATTTAAATACAATATTATATATTATATATCTATGTGCAATAAGACTAGAAGACTATGTAATCTTCTTAGGAAACACTCACTTTCTTAGAAATTCAATATCGTGCCTCTAGAGTCTTCAACTCTATGTGCTTTTAGCATTTAATCCTCTTATTGTTATTATAGACAATAAATACCTGAAGAACAGTCGCTCGCTGACTTGATGAAGTTATTGTCAGTGCGAGAGTTCCTCCCCAAGGCAATCAAGTCCCTCCTCTTGAAGAAGTTGCTAATGATGACCAAGCTCCTGTAAATCCTCCTTCTTTGACAAATGGTGACACTAGGGCTGCCTTTCTCCAAATGGCTCAAGCCATCCCTACTCTAGCATAATCTGTCACTACAAAAGCTCAAGTAATGAAGACCCAAGCAAATCGAGAGGTTGTACCCATAGGAAACAAACAAGTTGGCACCATGGCCTCTATTTTCAGAGATTTTACTAGCATTAATCCCCCTACATTCTATGGGTCCAAGGTTGAAGAAGACCCCCAAGAGTTCATTGATATAATCTACAAGATCCTTTCTACTACAGGTTTGACTACTTGTGAGAAGTCTGAGTTAGCCAATTATCAATTCAAAGATGTTGCCAAAACATGGTACGTTCAATGGAGAGACAATAGGCCCTTAAGGCTAGGACCGTTGACTTAGGAGGTTTTTACGAAGGTTTTCTTAATCTTTTATTTCTTAGGGAGAAGAGGAAAGCGAAAATGGTAGAGTTCATCAACCCTGTTCAACGAGGTACGAGTGTACTTGAATAATCATTGAAATTTACTAAATTGTCAAAGTATGCTCCTTCATTGGTTTCCGATCCTAGAAATGAAATGTCGCTTTGTGACATGAGAGTCAAATGATTTTCAAGAGAAATGTCATTCACCTATGCTCCTTGAAATTATGAACATTTCTCGTCTCATAGTTCATGATGATCAAGTAGAAGAGGCAAAGGATAAGAGAAAGAATTTCGATATTAAAAGGGCAAGGTCTATTAATGGTGGTTCTTCAAAGAGTAGGATTTATATACAAGAAAAGCGTAGGTTAAAGAAGAGGTTTTCTAATCAAGTTCCTACAGAATTCCCAAAGGCTCGTGATGATAGTGTGTCTAAACCTATATCTCAAATGGGAAGATGCTCACCAAAAAAGAAGACATCTTTTAGAAAGTGCGAAAGAAACAATATGGTGATTGCATAAACGGAACGGATAATTGTTTTGGTTGTGGTAAAAGTAGGAACAAATTTTGAGATTTCCCAAATGTTAAGGGGCAGCACAGAGTGTTGAAAAACAAGTGGTTCTAATAATTCTCCGAAGAAGAATCACTTTTATGCTCTCCGCTCTATTGGTGAGCAAAAGACTTCCCTCAATTGGGTGACCAGTCTGTTGAAAGTCTTTTCTATTGATGTATATTCTTTACTTGATCCGGTGCTACCTTGTTATTTGTTACTCCTCTAGTAGCTAAAAGCTTGGCATTTTGCCAAAAATATTGAATGAACCTTTTATGGTGTCTACTCCGATGGGTTAGTTGGTGGTTGCAAAAAGGGTGTATAGAAATTATCCTATAATTTTTCCGAGTAGAGTTACTCATGTTGAACTACTAAAACTTAATATGTTGATTCTGATGTCATATTGGGTATGGATTTGTTGCATGCTTTCTTTGTCTCTATAGATTTTAGAACAAGGGTGGTGAATTTTAACATTCCAAATGAGCCCATCTTACAGTGAAGTGAGGAAATTATATTCACAGAGGTCGTATCACTTCTTGTTTTAAAGTTTGTAGGATGATCTCTAAAGGGTGTCTATACCATATAGTAAGAGTCCAACATTTAAACTCCGAAATTTAAGGGAAGATCGTAACGGTGAAGAATTAGCCTAGGCCTTTGGCTCCTATGGACATTAGGAGTTTCTCAGGTCTAACCGGTTATTATAGAAGGTTTGTTGACGGATTTGTGTCTATTTCCTCTCCCTTGACGACCTTGACCCAAAAGAAAGTGAAATTTGAGTGGTCGGAGGCATGTGAAAAGAGCTTCTAAATGTTGAAGGATAGGATTACATCCGCTCTGTTATTGACTCTATCGGATGGTTCTAAGGGTTGTTGAGGTTTATTTTGATGCATCCCGAGTTGGGATGGGGTGTGTTCTTATGCAACAGGGAAAAGTTATAGCCTATGCTTCTAGGTAAAAAAAAATTCATGAGAAGAATTATCCGACTCATGACCTTGAGTTAGCGCTTGTTGTCTTCGCCTTGTAAATATGGAGGCATTATCTTTATGGGGATGAATTTGATATATGTACGGATCATAAAACTCTCCAATATGTATAAACTCAAAAGGAGTTGAAACCCCAGCAATAGACATGGCTAGATTTGTTGAAAGACTATGACATGAGTGTTTTCAGTTACCCCAAAAAGGCAAATGTTATATTGGGTGCTTTAAGTGAATTTTCCATGGGAAGTGTGTCCCATGTGGAAGAATCCAAGTGAAACCTAGTGAAAGATGTTCCTAGGTTTGCTTGTTTAGGGGTTTGAATTGAAGATTCTCCAAAATTGTGGTATAGTGGTACATCTTAACTCTGAGTCGTCTTTGGTAGTTGAGGTGAATTCTACACAACAACTTGATACACAATTGATGGAGGTGAAGGAATTGATTCTTGGTAAGATGAATGAGTCATTCTCTTGGGGGGATGGTGTTCATAGGTATCAAGGAAGATTGTGTGTGCCTAATGTTGATGATTTAAGGAGTCGGATCCTTGAGGAAGCTCATGGAGCTCGTTATTCTATTCATGTAGGTTTGACCAAGATGTAGCATGACCTTATGAAAGTTTTTTGTTGGGATGGACTAAAAAGGAATATTTTCGGAATTTGTTGCAAAGTGTCCAAATTTCCATTAAGTGAAAGTCGAGCACCAATATCCTAGTGGTCTACTAGAAGAAATCCAAATTTCCATTTGGATGTTGGAAGATGTTAACATAGATTTTGAAGTAGGTTTGCCTCGAACTAGAAAGCAATATGACTCTATATGGGTGGTAGTGGATGGATTGACCAAATCCACTCACTTTATTCCCGTCAAGTCTACCTATTCAGCGGAAGATTAGGCAACGATCTCTATTGACAAAATAGTGAGTCTTCATAGGGTTCCTTTGTCCATCATATCGAATATAAGTGCTCAATTTACATCTAGAATTTGGAGATCATTTCTAATATGTTTGGGTACACAAGTAAGTTAAGCACTGTTTTTCATGCTCAAAAGAATGGTAAAGCGGAGAGAACTACTCAAACTCTTGAAGATATGCTTAGAGCATGTTTATTGACTTAAACGAAAATTTGAATGAGCATTCTTCCTTTGGTTGAGATCTCATATAATAATAGTTTTCAATCATCCATCTCTATGGCTCCTTTTGAATCTTTGTATGGTAGGAGGCGTAAGTCCACTATTGGGTGGTTGAAAGTTAGCGACTTTTCGCTTCTTTGCCCTAATTTTATTTATTAGACTTGCAGAAAGTTCATATCATAAGTAACCGGTTGCAAACAACCTATAGTGGGAGAAAGTCTTATGCTGACCATAGAAGAGAATTAGAGTTTGAAGAAGTTTATGAGGTGTACTTGGAAATTTCACCTATGAAAGGGGTGGTTAGATTTTGCAAGAAAGAGAAGTTGATTCCTCGTTATGTGGGTCCTCATGAAATCTTGCACAGGTTTGGTAACATTGTCTATGAGTTAAAACTCCATAGTGAATTATCTTCGGTTCATCCGGTTTTCTAAGTATATATGCTTAAGGAGTGTATCGGTAATCCTTAGTCTATTGTTCCTATTGTGTGTCATGGTGTGAAGAGAACCTCTCTTATGAGGAGGTTCCGGTTGAAATCCTTGATCGTCAAGTAAAGAGGTTGAGAGACAAAGGGGTGGTCTCCGTCAAAAGTGTTATGGAGAAACCACCTTGTTGAGCGAGCAACATAGGAGGCCGAAGCCGACATGAAGTGCCGTTATCCTCATCTATTTGCTAATGAAGGTTGGTTGTTCTTGCTAATAATGTTAATAATGATTAAATTCGATGTCGCCTTAATTTTTGTGAAGTTTTAAAAAATGTGCATTTTATGGTGTCATTAAAATAAAGTGTGCATATTGGATTTAAAATTTGTAATTATTCTTGTTTTGAGCTACGTTGTGCATTTGGAAATGGTGAGTCTTTAAGAAATGATGGTGAGCATGATGTTAAGCTGAGCTTTTGCATAATTAACTCATATATGGTATGTTAAGCTCACATTGTTGTGAGAAGGAAATTCCACATAACGTTATTTTGTGCCTTATATGTGGTAATTGAAGTGGAATTTCTATGTGTAATACTGCAATGATTGAAAATGTAACTCATGTTGTTATGTATTTTTGTTGGTTGGGCTGCTAGTCTTTAGACTATTGCTTCCACGCTAAAGATTTTAGTGTCATATGGGGATAGATGTTCCTAAGGGGGGGATAATGTAACACTCAAAAAATCTAAGAAATGTTCTAAAAGCCTAACATAAGCTTCAAAAGGCTTGACATTGTTTTAAGGTCATAAATAGTGTCTATAATTCATTTGGGAAGTATAGGAGTCAAAACACCAAGTCCGAAACTAGTTCAAGGAGGTCATAGTGTTCCTTATCCGATTTGACTAAGTTTTAAGAGTCGGAAGTATATGAATTTTTGTGGAAGGGTGTCTAACATGTACTAGAGTTAATTCATAGTCAAATTGTCCGGATACAACTCCACAAGGACCAACCAAGGACCCTTGAGGTGGAACCTTGCGTTTGGGTTAAAGGCTGCCTAAGGCAGTGTCCACAGACAGTTGCGATCAACGCTTCGTGGTCCAATAGATAGGGAGTTGATCACCTCCATCGATGGACAATAAGAATTTTGAACAAAATAAGTAATTTCACAAGTCTCTGATCCAAATTATGGACCAACAGGACGGTTTGTTTTTGGTCCGTCAATGGGCAAACGGGGCGTAGGCGGGGTCTCGTTGGTGAGTGAACTGTTTTGCTGCTCGTTTTAAGTTAGGTTGAGTTAATTAAATAGGTGGTTAGATAATTAGTTAGTGTTTTAGGGAAGCCTAATTAAGTGGGTTAATGACCTATATAAATACCCTCAACTAATTAAACTAACCTAAGCCCTCATAATTCCCAAACCCAAAGTCTCTTCCTTTTCTCTTCTTTTCTCTCCCAAGTTGATGAACACCATAAAATACAAGGTCAAGGTGTTTTCTAGGGCGGCAATCACAAATGTTTCTCCATAAATCATCATCTAACAGTATGTATAGGATTCCTTTAACATTTGGGACTTCATTCCCCAAAGGGTTTCTTCAAATTGATTTAAAAAGTATGAAATTCAAGTGGGTCTTTTTCCAATATCGAAATTTTTTCTGAATTTCCTTGTTTATAATTTGTTTTCTATATTAGGAATATATTAACGTGTGCTATTGAGGTACTGTGGTTTCACGATATTTTTAATGATTTTTCCTTGAGTTTAGGTGTGTCCAAAAGCCTTTTTGTATTGATTTTTATGTATGTTTCTCCTTGTTTGCAGGAAATCTATCCAAAGATGAACGTGGAAGTTTTCGAGAGAGAAATGCAGAAGATACAACCTATGGAGCTTATGACGGTCCGTCGAGCCTGTGAAGGTCCGTAGGTGACATCGTAGTGAGGAGATAAGCTGCTGAAGGAAGATGGGGAAGTCTGACCTAGTATGGGATTACAGAAGTCCATGACGGACCTCATAGCCATGACGGTCCATCCTGCTTGTTCGTCGTAATGATCAGAGAGTAGTCCCAGTAATCAAATTCCAAGAAGTTAAAGTATTATGGAACTAGGATCCTAGACAGACCGTCGTGCTTGGAATGGTCTATCATACCTGTTCGTTGAGGGTAATGAAGAAGCAGAAGAATTTGTGAAGTATGGGACGACGGAGGCCATGACGGCCAGTCGCGACCACGATAGTCCGTCATGAGGTCCGTCGACTCAGATGCGTTTTGACAGATTTTCAGTAATTAGAATCCTTCTTTTATTTGGTTTTTTTTAATTATAAATAGTTCGAAAACCTCATTTCTGGGGTTAGACTTTTCGATAGTTAGGCTTTTAGATAATCTTTTGTTCTCTTGTTCATGTATTGAAGGATTAATTTCAGTAATTGTTACACTTTTTCTAGAATTGATTGTTGGTGCTTTTGTTGATTAATCAAGTGAATTTTTGGATTTTATTCTTTCTCATTAAAGTAAGTCCATGAATTTTTATATTAAATTTATGAAAAGTGTGATTATGACCATGGGTAACTAAACTCCATAACTAGGGTTGTGGGAACCATGGGTGAATAATGAGGTAAAATCTAACTAAAATAGCAATTCTAGAATGGTGTCTTGCATGTATTGATAATTCTTTCATTTAGAAGACTTTTTAACGGATGGCCAACGTTAGAAATCGCCTTAATGCTACTTGCCGGACCAAGGAGGTATATAATAGGAAAAGAATTATCAACATAGATTTAGTGTATACTATATAATAGGATAGTGTCGATTGGTACGAGGTTATAACTTAGTAAATTATCAAATACAATGCTTAATATGAGGTAAAGGTAACGGTTAGTATAGCAACACACGTAGCCGGACCAAGGTGCGAAGTGAAATTTTCTAGGTGACGGACCAAGGATTTCGAGATACATAACTTATCACTTTACATGCAAGATACTAGGAAAGAATTGTTATAGCTAGAATTATCAAGTTAGGAACCTGTGGGGAACACTTAAGCCCTAGTTACTTTTATTAATTGATTAAGATCCATGATTTGAATATGTTAGTTGTTTATTTTAATTTAGTTAATTATTTTCATTAATTTAGAAATAAAATCCCACTTTATTGTCTTTTGTTTATAGGGAAATAATTGACTAAATAATATTAATAATAGAATAAAGTTAAGTCTGAACTATTTCCCTCGTGGGAACGATCCTAACCTCATTAGTTGGGTTCTTTACTTGATACGGCCGCTTTACTTATTATTTGAGAAATAAGTTTGACCGTAGCAACTATAACATAATTATGTTATTTATTGATGCGTTGGTGTTGATTCTAGAAAATGACTTATTCCCGTTAACCCTAGGTTTTGATCTTGATGTGAAATGTGTAGTGTTGGTTCAATTTACATTTTTATTGATTGAATTACTATTATATGATATTATTGTATGAATTATTAATAGATTAAAATGAATTGTAGTTCTATCATGCTAGTTCTTGAGTAATTAACCTAGGTTGAAAAGTAGATTATGAACTTGACCTAATTAAGTCTCTTATCTTTTTCAGCTAAAAACTAGTGATGGATTGTCATGTTGTGATTAAATTGACTTCATTATCATGTTGATTACTACTATATGATGGTATTATACCCATTGTTGGGTTGAATTGAGGGGTTTATGGTATGACCTTGATGTAGCTTATTAAGGAGACTCGTTAAGTTATGTGATCCCAACTCTTTACTTCAACTGTGGTTACTTGTGACTAAGTGATGATGTTGCATCAAAATATACCTTACATTAAGATTGATAGGGTTGGTATGATTTTGAATTGAAATATCATGGATGTGGTTTGTGAGGTGTTGGCTAAGATGTAAGTGTTATAAGGATGGTGATAACTTACCAATGTGCCTTATTATGAATGATTATGTATATGTGCTAACCTCACATATATGAATTGTAATGAAAGGAGAATACTCATGCAAATCTATTGATCTATAATGAAGATTATTGATACGCTCAAACTTACTTCTCAATTAAGAAGTTAAGCGGTCCTATCAAGTAAAGAACCCAACTAATATGGTTAGGATCGTTCCCACGAGGAAAATAGTTCACACTTACCTTTATTCTATTATTACTATTATTTAGTTAATTATGTCCCTAGAAACAAAAGACGATAAAGGGGGGTTTTATTTACAAATTAATGAATATAATTATCTAAATTAAACTAAACAACTAACAGATTCAAATATTGGAGCTTAATCAATTAATAAAAGTAGCTAGGGCTTAAGTGTTCCCCACAGGTTCCTAACTTGATAATTCTAACTATAACAATTCTTTCCTAGTATCTTGCATGTAAAGTAATAAGTTATGTATCTCCAAATCCTTGGTCCGGCATCTCGAAAATTTCACTTCGCACCTTGGTCGGGCTACGTGTGTTGCTATACTAACCCTTTACTTTACAACATCTTAAGCATTGTATTTTATATTTGACTAAGTTATTACCTCATAACAATCGACACTAGCCTATTAGATAGTGTACACTAAATCTATATTGATAATTCTTTTCCTATTATCTACCTCGTTTGTCCGGCAAGTAGAATTAAGCGAGTTCTAACGTTGTCCATCCGTTAAAAAGACTTCTAAACGAAAGAACTATCAATACATGCAAGACACTATTCTAGAATTGATATTTTAGTTAGATATTACCTCATTATTCACCCATGGTTCCCACAACCCTAGTTATGGAGTTTAGTTACCTATGGTCATAACCACACTATTCATATATTTAATATAAGAATTCATGCACTTACTTTAATGAGAAAGAATAAAATCCAAAAATTCACTTGATTAATCAACAAAACCATCAACAATCAATTCCTGAAAAGCTGTATCAATTAATGAAATTGATCCTTCAATACTTGAACAAGAGAACTAAAGATTATCAAAAAGTCCAACTATTGAAGAGTCTAAACCCAAAAACGAGATTTTCGAACTATTTATAGTAAAAAAAAACCTAAGAAAAGAAGGATTCCAATTACTTAAAATCTTTCAAAACACGGCTGCGTCGACGTACCTCATGATGGAGCGTAGTGGTCACGACAGGTCGTCATGGCCTCCGTCGTCCCATACTTCACAAATTCTTATGCTCCTTTGTTCATTAACAACAACGAACTGTTATGATGGACCGCTCCAAGAACGATGGTCGATCGAGAGTCTCCGCTCCATAATACTTTAACTTCTTTGAATTTGGGTACTGTGACTACTCTCTGATCATTACCATGAACCAGCAGGACGGACCGTCGTGGATATTACGGTCCGTCGTGGACTTCGTTAATCCAACACTATGTCAGACTTCCCCATCTTCCTTCAGCAGCTACTCTCCTCACTACGATGCCACCTACGGACCATCACAAGCTTGACGGACCATCATAACCTCTGTAGGTGGTTTCTTCTGCATTTCTCGCTCAAAAACTTACGTGTTCATCTTTTGACAGATTTCATGCAAATAAGGAGAAACTTACAAAAAAAATCTATACAAAAAGGCTTTTGGACACACACTAAACTTAAGGAAATAAAATTTAAAATATGTGAAACCACGGTACATCAACACTCTCAACTTAAATTTGTTGTTTGTCCTCAAGCTACGCACTATGACTCACTACAAAATCTTTGTTCAATAGTATCCATATTTTAGCTTTCGCAATCATTTGACTATCAATCTCATCAGGTTTATGCATGTTATCACTATTAGACTTGAATTATGTTGAACCAGAACATGACATAGACTCACCACACACTGACACCTATCCTCTTCAATTTTTCACCGAGGTGCTAATATTTTCGGTATTGCAACTAGTGTCCTCACCTCAAAACAACATCCTCATTTTTCACACAATGATTTCAGTTTGAGTATAAGTATTACTTTTCAACACTCACTCCCAGAACAAATTCACAACTCATTCATACATATTACCATAAGCTTGCCCTTATTTTCACTACTTTAAGTTCGCCATACAACTTTTAGGATCACGATAGGACTTTCTTAGCTTGTAACATAGGCTCGGGGTCAGGTAGGGTACATTTAGGTGTACTTTAGTGACTTTTTTTACCTCCTTGACGTATCATCTAAACAAACCACTTTATATCGTTTTATTTCGACCAATTTCTCATATTTTTTCACGTTGCTATTTTCCCTTCTTTCTTCATTTGTGTAAGTGGCTTTTTTCTTTTCTTGATTGTATTTATGATATTTTTTTATTTCAATTTTCTTTCAACTGGTTCTTGAGTCACTTTACTTTTCTTCTTTCTCTCTCTTTGTTCTTTCAACCCCACTTTTAGGAGAATTTCTCATAATAGCCACCCTCAACTCATGGCTCTGCCATGAGTCAAAGTACTCAATACCAGAATTTGGGTCAGGGCCACGAAAAGGTTGTTTACTCCAATAGACATCCTCAACTTATGCTTTTTGCTTAAGCTGAGGTGCACATGTCCAAGGAGGGACCAGGGCCAACACATTAATCCCAGAAAAGATTAGTTGGGGTGAAAAAGAAAGGTCTATTTTAAGCTCAAATCATTTGGATCAAAGAGGGATTAATTTCATTCGATTCTTTTTGTTATGTAGGCTAAAAAATTGGCTATAATGAACAAGGGCATATGATCCTTTCCCAATTGTCTATTAAAGCATTCTTTTAGCAGGACTAACCAGGCATGTTCTAGATCAATACAAATAGTGGACTATTCTAATTTTCTCACACTCACTTGACATCTCATTACTCTACCAGATTATCGGACACCTAGTTCGAGTCTTAGAGTTAGGGTCATGCAATGGTGTATCTCTATGTCATGCTTAGAGCCACAAATTTATCAATTATTGTGCCTAGCCATGCATCATTTTCATTACATCTGGATATCATTTTTGTTTTAGCCATCATGCTTCAGAGTTATACTTTGTACACAAGATATAGCCATGCCGGTTCAATAATAAAAATAATTAGTCTCTAAGGGAAAAAGAACACAGGCAAGAAAACCCCAAAATAAGATCCTGAATTGGGCTACTCAAACTTCACCCTAGCACTCACTTTCCGTTTACTTCACCGCAAACACAAATATATATAATTGTCCCCAATGCATAAAAAATTGAAATACGAAAGTGGTAGGTGAAGCAAAGTTGGGGCGCAAAGCGCCGGCGATCAGCAAGATGGTTGGTCCAGTTTCTCGGAACCCACTACCTATGTAGTCTGGACACCCTCAGTAGTGTCCTCATCAGCAACAACACTATTAGTTGTGCCTCCCGCTGTCTCCACATCTCTGTAGTTAGATGCTCCAACTACTGACTCTACAGTCCTAATCTGACATGACTCCTAATCAACAATCGAGGCTCTCCTCGAAAACTCCATCTTACGGCGCTCCTTCATACATGCCCTAGCCTCATCCTCCTTCGACCCCTGTGCCTCTGGGAATGCTCTCAAGGGGACGTGGTGTAATCTCATAAGTGGCGAATAAAGCAGCCAAAAATGTGTCCTCAGCAGGCTCTGCAGAAGCGGCTTCAGACTCAGGTATCCTAGCCTCTAGGATCATATAAATATCTTCTCGCAGACTATCAACCGCAGCCTGAAAGGTCGATGTCCACCGGAGGGGATGGCCGGGCAAGCGCCCGCAACTCAAAAGTATCTTAGCACTGATGAACCTCAACGATCTTCCACTTGTGTTGTGCCATCTTAAACTCCAAGCGCTCATCTGCCTCAGCGATAGACCTCTACATCAAAGGCTGGATGTGATGTAGAAGTTGCCCATCTGAGCCTTTAGTTTCTGGACCTTATCATGCAAGACCAGAGCGGGGCAAGAGGCAGAGCTACTACATGGGATATACTCGACCGGGGTAGTGTAAATGGTTGTAGAAGTAGCCTGCATAGCCGTTAGAGCATGCGCTACAGTATCAACCAAATTCTCACCAAGTGGAGGCACCTCTAGACGGGGCCCTCAGCGTGGAGCAAACTCATTGGCCTTATCCCTGATGAGGACGATATCAATTGTGCCCTGCGGAGTCTTGAGCTTATCAATGTGCTAGATGGGCACACCTGCGGACCTGCATAATCAAAATATCATGCACGTAAATGGGTAAGTAGTTGTTTCTTTGAAATCCCTCTCACGTATGACCGCCTGTAGAATCAAAGCAAAGTCAATCTCTAACCCGGCTATCATCGGTTCCATCAGAACTGCGCGATCCCATGTAAATATATTATCTGCAACCGTGGGGGAGAGGGAGAGGCGGACAATCACCCATAAAAACTTAGCCGTGAAGGTCTAGTTAGCCTTCCTGATGGCTGCATTTGTCTATATTACAGAGTCGTCACCCTTTCCATCAATAGATAAGTGCAGGGCCATCCGCCTCTTGGTGGTCTCTCTCAGCGATGGCTCATGCAAGAATTGGTAATCTATAACAATTTTCCACTAGTAGTCAAACTCGCCGGTGAGAGGGGTCATGGTGGTATCAACATCCTCGCCAAACAGATGCAGGCGGATGTCTGGCAAGGAAATGTCGACCTGTAAGTTGCTTACTCTGACGTGCTCAAGTGGGGCCTTTTTGGTGGGGGCGGCCCGCCTATCGATCTATGATCGAAGAGCAGCCACATCAGAGGCGTAAAACTCTCGTTTTTCAATTTTTAGGTCATGGCACTTCCTCATCTTTTCTTTCTAGAGGGCTGAGATTTCATAAGCTTTCAGGCGAAATTCATCGAGTTCATTATGCTCTAATTCTACAGGAAGATGACAAGATTTCAAATATACAAGTTTGTATGAAGACATACCTATGGGAGTCCCCTATACGCTGTCTTGTAGGCCCAAATAGCGTCATCAAGTCTCCTTGACCTATCCGTTCTACTAGCATTCACTATTTTTGACAATATTTGTTTGATCTCCCTATTTGACACTTCAACTTGCCCACTTGTTTGAGCATTGTCAGGAGTGGCCACATTATGGCGAACCCCATATTTCTCCAATAATCTCTTGAACAATTTGTTGCAAAAGTGGGATCCCCCGTCAATAATAATTGCCCTTGGGGTACCAAATCGAGAGAATATATTCTTTTTCAAGAACGCAGTGACACTTTTCCCTTCATTGTGTGCGAGGGTGATAGCTTCCACCCATTTAGATACATAATCAACCGCTACTAAAATATACTTCATTCCATGAGAACTCACAAAAGGACCCATAAATTCAATACCTAAAACATCAACTCAATCAGAAGAATGGGTTTAGAGGGAGCTATTGATTTCTTGAAATGCCACAATCTCTTTGGCATCTATTACATGCTTTAGAAAACTTGTGAGCATCTTGATGAAGAGTTGGCCAATAGTAACCACGTTGTAATATCTTATGTGCGGTTCGGATACCAGTATGATGTCCACCAACGGGTGAGGAATGGCATGCCTCTAAAACACTCAACATCTAAACTTCTGGCACACAACATCGAATAAGCCCATCGACACAACTCCTGTATAAGTACGGTTCATCCCAAATGAACTTCTTCACATCGTACATGAACTTTTTTCTTTGGTGAAAGGACAAGTCTGATGGAACAATATAGCTAGCCAGATAGTTTGCAAAATCTGCGAACTATGGAATCAATTCTTGTGAGACAGCCAATACATGTTGATTGGGGAAAGTATCATCAATATCAGTCTTATCCCCTAACTCTCTCATAGCTTCATCTTCTAGACTGGACAAGTGATCGGCAACTTGATATTCGATCCCTTTTCTATCCCTCACCTCAAAGTCAAATTCTTGTAGCAGTAATATCAAATGAATCAACCTCGGTTTCGCATCCTTCTTTGTCATAAAATATGTCAATGTTGAATGGTCAGTATGCACTATAACTCTAGTACCTAGCAAATAGGAGCGAAATTTTTCAAAAGCAAAGACTACTGCAAGGAGTTTTTGCTCAGTCACTATGTAGCTCTTGTGGGCTTCATTTAGAGCTTTACGAGCATAGTAAATAGGGTGAAGGATTTTGTTCCTTCTTTGTCCCAATACAATACCAAGAGCAACCCCACTAGCATTGCACATCACCTCCAATGGAATTTTCCAATACGGAGAAATAATGATAGGTGCAGACACCAATTTTTCTTTTAGCTCACCGAATGATTTAAGAAAGAATTCATCAAAATAAAATTTACAATATTTCTCCAGCAGTTTGCACAACGGATGTGCAATTTTTGAAAAATCTCTGATGAATCTTCGGTAAAAACCTACATGCCCAAGAAAGCTTCTCACACCTTTTACAGAGATAGGTCGGGGAAGTCTCTCTATTACCTCGACTTTAGCTCGATCAACCTCTATTCCCTTTTTTGAAATGTGATGACCCAAATCAATACCTTCTTTCACCATGAAGTGGCATTTTTCCCAATTTAGTAATAAATTGCAGTCTTCACATCTCGTAAGGACCTTAGATAAATGGCTCAAACACCGCTCAAATGATTCACCAACTACAGCAAAATCATCCATAAAAACTTCAATAGTATCTTCCACCATGTCGGAAAATATAGACATCATACATCTCTAAAATGTGGCGGGTGCATTGCACAACCCAAAAGGCATTCTCTTGAACGCAAAGGTCCCATATGGACAAGTATAGGTGTTTTTCTCTTGATCTTCTAGTGCAATAGAAATCTGATTATACCCCAAATATCCATCAAGAAAACAGTACCACTCTTTTCCGGTAAGTCTATCCAACATCTGATAGATGAAGGGCATAGGAAAATGGTCTTTTTCATTCCATGCATTTAATTTACAGTAATCCATACATACCCTCCATCCAGTAACTGGTCTCATTGGAACAAGTTCATTTTTCTCATTGGGGACCACAGTCATTCCCCCTTTCTTAGGTACACAATGAACAGGGCATACCCAACTACTATCGGCGATCGGATATATTACTACGGCATCCAACCATTTAATGATTTCCTTCTTCACGACCTCTTGCATAGGTTTATTTATGAATCTCTGCTGATGAATACTTGGCTTATGATCAGGCATGACTTAGATTTTATGAGAACAAATACCAGGAGGGATCCCAATAATGTCCGCTATAGTCCACCCAATAGCTATTTTGAACTTTTTTTGCACTTTCACCAAACTCTCAACTTGTTGTTCATTCAGGTCTGATGTAATGATTACCAGCAAAGTGTAACCATTTCCTAAGAATTCATACCTCAGATGAGGTGGGAGAGCTTTTAGTTCTAACTTTGGGGCCTCCTCTATAGATGGTTTCGCGGGTGGAGACTCATGATTCGTCATGTCTAACTCATATTTCTTCGGTTTAAACTGAACATCACCATGATCAATAGCCGCGACTAATGACCCATACTCTTCAATGCAATCGTTATCAATATTCATTATTACTGCCGCTAATTCTTCTACACCTAGACGTTCTTTAATTTGTGTCTTGGATGAGTTACCAACTTTGTAGGATATAGCAGATAGCGATTGGAGCTCACCACTCTGCCTCATGGACCTACAAATGTTGAATGTCACTTCTTCATTGTTCAACCGAAATTTCATCTGCCCCTTTTCCATATCAACAAAGGCTTTAACAGTAGCAAGGAATGGTCTCCCAAGAATAATAGGCACTTCAAAATCGACTTCAGAATCAAGAATAACAAAATCTGCCAGAAATATGAATGACTCCACTTTTACTAGCACATCGTGGAGTATCCCTATAGGCCTTTTTACTGTTCGATGGGCCATCAGTAGCCGCATCACAGCGGGCTTTGGATCACCCAAACCCAACTTCTAGTAAATTGAGATGGGCATCAGATTTATGCTTGCCTCCTGATCACATAATGCATTCGCAAAATGTAATAACCCCATTGTATAAGGAATAGTGAACGCACCTGGATCTTCTTTTTTTGTATAAGAGATCTTGTAGCAATAGAACTAAAATGATGCATTCTATCATCATCCTCAAAAATCACTAATCTTTTTTTTCTAACCAGATCTTTCATAAACTGGGCATAACAGGGCATTTGTTCTAAAGCTTCTACCAAAGGAACATTGATAGAAAGCTGCTTCACCATTGTTATAAAATGTCGATATTTACCATCCTCAGTCTTTTTCACTAATCTTTGAGGAAATGGGGGGGTTGTCTAGACATGGGAGTTACCATTTTAGGCACTTCAACATCATTTCCGATGTTGTTTTCTACATCACCACTAACCTCTACCACTTAATCATTATCTTTTCTCATCTTTTCCTCATTAGACGGCATAGGTGGGTCAATTGTTTTCATACCACCGCGAGTAGTGATTGCCAAACATTGTCCATCATTTTTTGGATGTTGGACAGTGTTCCTAGGAAGAGAGCCCGTTTGCCATGTGTTCACAGTCACAGATAATTCGGCCATTTGCAACTCAAGCTGCTTAATCGATATTCCATTTGCATTGACTTTCTGCCTAATACCCGCTAAATCACTCCTTAACTCTTTAGTGTGCTCATCACTAGCATCGAACCTCCTCATCATTTTTTAAAACATATCCTCAACTAGCGCCATAGTACCTCCACAATCTCTAGGAGAAACTTCACGATTTTTAGGAGGGACATAGGGCCAATTCCAATCATTTCTGTTACCATAGTTACCCCTGTTGAAGTTGTTGTCACGGTTGTAATTTCTATCGCGTACATAATCACCCTCATGATTATAGTTACCATAGATCCGACCTTGGTTTCCTTGACCTTGGCGCAAATTCTCCTGATTTGAGCCTTGGGCACTCGGTCGGAAACCCCCTGTCTACTCAATTACCGCATAGGAATCCTCCTTATAATAACATTAACCATTTGGTGGTGGGGGTTTAGACAACTATTTAACTGCATTTATCGTTTCTGCACCCCAGTGACATGTTTTAATACAAACCTAAGCTCAGTTCTCATCTTAGCCATATCTTCACGAATCTCATCTGTATCTGGGTTGGGTGTGGATTGCGTTGTGAAGGTATTTTTTCCAGTGTCTGACTTTCTAGTACTCCAAGCTTTATTGTTTTTGGAGATTTTCTCTAACTTTTCGGCAATCATAGCATAAGGACACTCCCCATAAGAACAACTCGCTATAGTATCCAATACCACTTTATAATTATCATCATGTCTCCAATAGAACTATTCCTTCAGTGACTCATCCTCTATGCGGTGATTGGGGACACTTCTCATAAATGAAGTGAATCTATCCAAAGAACTGCTAACTGACTCCCCTGGTAGTGCCACAAAGTTGTTCACTCTGTCTTGGTTATTTAGTTTCTTGGAGAACAGGTAGTAACGTGCTAAGAAAACGTCCCTTAGTTGGTTCCAAGTGAAAATTGAGTTATAAGGGAGCTCAGTGAACCAAATAGCAACCTCTCCCATTAGTGAGAGAGGAAATAGTCTTACCCCTATTACATCCAAATCCAAATAAGGCCTCCCTACACAACTTGTACACACTGCCCTTACCTTAGCTATATGGGCATGTGGGTCCTCAGAAGGTAGCCCTAAAAACAAACCTCTAGCAGTGACCATTTGCATTAGACTACTAGATACCACAAAGGTGTGGCCTTGTGGTAGAGGGGGTAAACAAGTGGACCATCAGAGTCTGCAATGTTATCATAACCTCTGTAGTATTCTTGAGGGCGTGGAGCAGGATTTTGTCCCCTTTGTTGATTTTCACCAGGATCATCAGGTAATAACTAACCATGAACATCAACCAGAGCTGGGATGTTCTAGTTTGCATCATCATCGTTAATACCCAAGTTTCGATTCATATTGTGTAATGTACGCTCTAATTCGTGGTACTAGGGGAACAAGGTTTCTCTTCCTCTCCGAGTATTTGGCATACAAGGAAGATAGTTCTGCAAGAATAAAAAACAATAGAAAAGTAAAATTAAGAAAATATTGACCAAACTTTAGTGATAAGTTTAAGTTAATCTAAAAGCTACTTTCCCTGGCAGCGGCGCAAAAATTTTATACGCTCAAACTTACCTCTCAAATAAGAAGTAAAGCGGTCGTATCAACTAAAGAACACAACTAATGAGGTTTGGATAGTTCCCACGAGAAAAATAGTTGGGACTTAACTCTATTGTATTATTACTATTATTTAGTCAATTGTTTCCCTAGAAAACAAAAGACAATAAAGGGGGGCGGGGTTATTTCTAATTTAATGAAAATAATTAACTAAATTAAAGTAAACAACTAACAGATTAAAATCTTGTAGCTTAATCAATTAATAAAAGTTATTAGGGCTTAAGTGTTCCCCACAAGTTCCTAACTTGATAATTCTAACTATAACAATTCTTTCCTAGTATCTTGCATGTAAAGTGATAAGTTATGTATCTCTAAATCCTTGGTCGGCATCTAGGAAATTTCACTCTGCACCTTCGTCCGGCTACGTGTGTTACTATACCAACCCTTAACTTTACCTCATATTAAGCATTGTATTCGATATTTGACTAAGTTATTACCTCGTACCAATCGACACTAGCCTATTAGATACTGTACACTAAATCTATGTTGATAATTCTTTTCCTATTATCTACCTCCTTGGTCCGGCAAGTAGCATTAAGGCGAGTTCTAACGTTGTTATCATTACATGCAAGACACTATTCTTGAATTGCTATTTTAGTTAGATTTTAACTCATTATTCACCCATGGTTCGCACAACCTAGTTATGGAGTTTAGTTACCCATGGTCATAATCACACTATTCATATATTTAATATAAGAATTCATGCATTTACTTTAATAAGAAAGAAAAAAATCAGAAATTCACTTGATTAATAAACAAAAGCACCAACAATCAATTCCAAAAAAAGTGTATCAGTAACTGAAATTAATCCTTCAATACTTGAACAAGAGAACTAAAGATTATCAAAACGTCCAACTATCGAAAAGTCTAACCCCAAAAACAAGGTTTTTCGAACTATTTAAATAAAAACAAAACGTAATAAAAGAATGATTCTAATTACTGAAAATCTACTCAAAACGCGTCTGGGTCGACGGACATCGTGATGGACCATAGTGGTCACGACGAGCCGTCATGGCCTCCGTCGTCCCATACTTCACAAATTCTTCTGCTGCTTTCTTTGTTACCCTCAACAAACAGGTATGAAGGACCGTTCCAAGCACGACGGTCCGTCAAGGGTCTCCATTCCATAGTACTTTAACTTCATGGAATTTTTGTACTAGGACTACTCTTTGATTATTACGATTAACCAGCAGGACGGACCGTCGTGGATATGACGGTCTGTCGTGGACTTTCGTAATCCCACACTAGGTCATACTTCCCCATCTTCCTTAAGCACCTTCTCTCCTCATTATGATGTCACCTACGGACCGTCACAGGATCGACGGACCGTCATAAACTCTGTAGGTGGTCTCTTCTGCATTTCTCGCTCAAAAACTTCCGTGTTCATCTTTGTACAGATTTCCTGTAAATAAGGAGAAACTTACATAAAAATTAATACAAAAAGGCTTTTGGACACAAACTAAACTTAGGGAAAATGATTAAAAATACCGTGAAACCACGGTACATCAATTACTATAGAAGGTATAGACACTACGACTGTCACGACCCCCAAGAACACCCTAGAAGCTAGAGCATCCTTGTGTCGTCACACGTTACATGAGACTTCAAGAAGTCTCATCTAAGCCTCTCGTATCAATCATTGCATAATAAACATAAAAAAATAGGTAAGAATTTAAAAAATTCTTCACACACGAAGAACTCTTCATAAACATTACACAAGCAGAAGACATTCATTTAAAATATTAATCCTTTACAACAATCTGCATGAACCATTTAAACTTTGGAGTTTACAACACTTGGAACTAAGCCCACACAAGACATAAAAGGTAAAGACTAAGACATAAAGAACTTGTGGATATTGTCCTCGAATCGATGAGAACTCACCAATACATCATCTTCAAAGCCTTAGAAACCTATCCATCCTCCATGGAACATCAAGACTTCCAATTCCCTACACTTTAGTCAAAAAGGAAAAATAAGTGGTTAACACATTAGATGTACTAAGTATGGAATCCATGCAAAAACCATGAAAAAAGGGACATTTAATAAACAACAAGTTTTTCTTGAATTTCAATTAACACATCATAATATAAGCATAACAAAAAAAATTTAACAACTTAGAAACGCATAAGAAATCATTTAACAAAAAGTCACATTTTTAGCAAACATTACAGTGAATTTACTTTACTGTACAGTGAACAATTCACTATTACAGTGAAGTTCCTTTACTTCACTTTAAACAGAATTTAGCATGTAATCTTCTCACTCAATGCTATCCTAAGATACGCTTAAGTCACACAAAGAGAGACAGCCCATACACCCTCTCTAGATGTGCCTAAACGACCCTCAAGGTTACTTATAATGAGTCACATGCACACTTATAAACCATCGTAAACGTCAAGATAAGAGTCTCCTACCAAAGGTGATTCTAAGTCTCTCTTGAGTGACTTGTGAAGCGACCGCCCATACAATTCCTTACACACACACTTTAAGATCATATAGACTCCCTAAGATAGAACTACTGCTCTTACCTTACTCACTTGGTTCTAGACTTCATTCTCGTAGATTAATTCACATTAAAGGTTCACATAAGAGTGTTCCATAACAAATTCCTAACCTAATTACATTTACCCTACCAAAGAGGACCTCTTAGGTCTACCTTCCAATGGCGCCAAGAATCTCATTATGATTTTACTAAGGATTTATATGATGTTCTTCCAGCCAATTAACCTTAATTCCATCATTCCTTCATTTGAAGGATACCAGTACGGCTTTCGACTTCAACATACATAACATTACCACTAGGTTCAAGGTTCAGAAGAAGAATTGATTCCCCATATTTTCCTCCTCTACCATATTGGTACTGAGTTCTGGTCTTCCAGTGATATAAGTATACCTTCTCAACATCCCTAATGATTTTTTCATTTCTTACGATGAAATCAATCCCTGGAGAACCATCATCTTAGTTGTGCTTGTTTTCTCCATTTTTTTCCTATGGAATATTTTGATTAATTCGAACAATAATGTTTTCAACCAATGCTCATTGCATGTCTCTGTCCCCAACCTTATCTCTAGAGTGTTTGAATTCCACTTCTCTACCAAACCCCTCAAGAAAGATATTACTAAAATAACCCTCAAAGTAAACCGCTTCCCCCCCCCCTTCATGTACTGGTCTAAAGTTTAACTTCGATGGTGCATTAAATTCTAATTACCTTAACTTTAGTATTTGAGGAGCCTTCAGATGCTGCTGATATAATCAATATGTTAGACAATCCCCCTCCCTATTTGTCTAATCTTGTCTCTCTTTGCAGGTCTAGGTTGAGGAATTCGGGTGTCACCACCCTAGAGCACCCCCGAGTCGTAACATGGCGTACTTGACCATGAAGGGTCTCATACAAGCCTCTTAAAATTCATTACATTCGTTATAGAATTATTGCAGAATTAAAATTCATTTAAGCTTAAAATAATAAAACTTTATTTAATATAAAACTTGAAATATAGTGGAAGTCTTAGTCTGACATGGCCATCCTAGACCTTATCTTAAACATACTACAGACACAACCCTTTACAATTTAAAATAAATACTAAAATGTCTATTACATAATTCAAGGAAACATAAAGTTTTGCCATCAAATCATGAGGACATACTATTTCTTGGAAAAAACAAATCAAACACTTCAAACTAGCTGGAAGGAATATCAGTAGTCGGAACCTACAATTGTCGTAAAAAGATGAAGAATATGGGTTAGTACACAAACATGTACTAAGTATGATGACCATCAAAAAACATGCTTAAAAGGGAAAATCTGATTGAAAATCATGCATTATGTAACATTTGAAATGTTATTTAAAATAGCATAATATACACCATGTACAAGTACAAACATCATATATGTCATAACTTCAAATTTAGACAATATTACAAGTAAAGTATTACCTTTATCTTTTAACCTTCACTTGAAGCAACCCTTAGTTATACCTTGTGTAATGTATGGAAAGCTTCCAATACCACAATCCATACTAAGGTAACACACTAAGATCACCAAATGTAAACTCACCTTCCGATCATTTCTACCTTTACACAATAAAGGATTTAAGAGACATAAACATTACATGAATCACATAATCACATTAGGACCATCATCCAAGACAAATTTAAGTCATACTTGTGAAATGTGCAAGTAGAATTCCATACTAATACTAACACTAATTACTCCTTTGAAGTTACCATAGACAAGGCACATTCACATAAAATTGAAATGACAAGGCAATAACCCATGATACTATCCATGTATAGCATGCATTCTCCACAGTTAAACATATAAGCATTTAAGAGTCAACATAATTCATTAGATTTCATTACATTAGGAACACCTTCATTCTTCGAAAAATTTATACCACATTCTCATTAAGGTCATTATAAGAGGCCATTAATTTCATTAGAATTATAAGGAACACACAATGAACTCTCTCAAATACTCACTTGTGCAATGCATAGATGGCGTCCCATTCCACCACCCATTCTAAGTAATACATAATTGCAAAGCCATAGCTCAAAAACATTTCTTTGTTGGGTTAAGCATTAACCTACATAGACCATCTGAGCAATGAATTGAATACCAATGTAACCCTCACAAGATAAAGGATTCCCACTTGCCTAAAGTAGGGTAATTCTTTCTAGCTTAAGCGGATTTACTAAAAATAGACCTTTGTGGGCCCATAGTTATGGGATAGGGAGATTCCTACTAGATACCCCACCTCAGCTCCCGGATAAGCGTCCATCTGAAGGGATTGATAGTAGAATCCCCACCTCAACTCTCGGATGAGCATCCATCCCCATACATATCCCTCAATGCTTATTATTCCCCACAGAGTATTTGACGTTAATTACTTTCATTCATTATTATGGAATAAATTATTATTACTAGACACACAACCTCAACTATTAGAGAAGTACCCATCTTAAACCCAACATTTATTCATTTTTCAGAAAACTAAAAAGAAACATTGAGATTGTTACTAGACAGTCCACCTCAACTCCTGGATGAGCATCATTACAAAACACACATTGATTCATTAATTTATTAGATTTAATTATGAATAGACTTTAAATAGACTCTATATTCATTAACATAATCTTAGAAATGTCATCCATGCATCATTAATAAATATCATTTAAGAACAAAACATCAATTCTATGTCAATAAGTAATTTCTCAAATCTTGCCTTCATGGCCTTAAATCTCAAGTACCAATAAACCAAAAAATTCATTATAAGTAAGCATATATAATAACATACTTCAACAATATAAGGCCATTTAAACACATTCTATTCAAACACATTAATTATCAAATAACCCACATTTTAAACGCAAAAATTCAAAATACTATCAAATCATGGGTTCATGGATTATTTTAACTTTAAATCACCAATTTAACATCAAAATAATAATACAATGTCATTATAAACCTTTCAAAATGATATAGAGAAAGAACTCATGAAGTTGAGTAAACCCTAGTTTTCGTGAACTTGAAATCTTGAAAATTTATTTTGAAATGGACTCTAGCTGGAAAGAAAGAACTAGATGAGGAGTCACAATAAATTAAAATTAAATAATACCATTAAAATGAAGAATAATTGTCTTGAAATATTGCTAATCCGAGCTTTAACTTGACCATTGTCTGCAAGAGAGTTTCAAGAGAGAACTTTTGAGAGAAAGGGCTTCAATTTTAAAGATGAAGTCTAAATGAGCACTTAAATGTTTTTATACTCTTAAAATACATAAAATGACTTGAAACAAACGTCCAAACACCTATCAAGTAAAGCGGGATTTTACCAAAACCACCCTTCACTTAGCTGATTGAAAGACAGTTTTGTCGAGTCCACTTAAGAAACCCCCCCCCTACGGACCGTAGGTGGGTTGACGGAGTGTACTGTTTCTTCGTGGTTTGGGTTAGAAACCCACAAATTTCAAGAAAATATCAGTCTTGGCTTATGCCCCAGACCTACAAGTCGTAGAATGACTTACAGTCCATAAATGGCTAATCGTATATCTCACTTTGAGAATTTTTGGGGGCAAATATTGGGGTACTCCTCAAGGACACCTTGGGTGCTCCTTGGGGAGTCGTACAAGGATGTTTAACCCCTATAAATTTTGTTCTAAGTATGAAAACTATTTATTTGAATTTTACCTCCAAAGGACACTCCAAAACTATACTACAACTCACTACAACACATTAGTCCAAACGACTAGTTTCCGGACGTCATGGTTGTTCCTTGACATTTGACATCAAAACTCTTCAAACTAAACTTCAAAAGAAAATTATTACTATATAATTAAATTACCATATTTAAACACACATATGAAGCTCTAGATATTCCTATTTCATTTTAGGATCGTTCCATTGGGGAATCCCTGGATACGTCATAATTTTAGGGAAGGCAACAAAGTGGCTCAAAAATTAGCAACTAAAGGACCAAATAGATCCACAACTTATTATATTGTGTTTTTCATGAAAATCCTACATGGATACTTGAGCTCTTATACAATGATAAATTGGAAGAACTACTATCAAGAAGTGTAGTATATTTTCATGTAATAATCTTGTTGTCACGACCCGAAAGCACCCCCTATAAGTTAGGGAGAACCCTCGTATCATGGCAACGTGTACTCGATCCTTTGAGGTCTTATACAAGCCCTTTCACTATGGTTCATTACATAAGACATGAAAATTAGTGCAGAATTAAAACTTTTCAAGACAATTAACATAAAAAGGAATTCTTTATAAATACTTAGAAAATCTCATCGTCACAAGCCAACTTAAGACACGACATAATAAACTTAGGGACACGCCCCTGTACATTAGAAAGAGATACACAATAAGTCTTCACATAAAGAAACCAATAAGATATGAATTATGTCCTCGAATATATGAGGACACACTTTGTCTTGAGAGCAACTTTCCCAAGCTGTGCCTTCTAGACTTCAACCTTGCTTCCAAAACATATACTTGGATAGTATAGAAAAGTATGGGGTTAGTATAAATAATGTACTAAGTATGGCATATGCAAAATCATGCGAAACAGAACATTTTAGTAAAATCACATTTCATGCGAAATTAAGTAAAACATTCATGAATTTAGAAACAAATCAACATGAGAACCATCATTTAACACTTAAATAAAAACTCACATAATTTTAATAAAAATTAAGCATTTACAGTGACCTTACCATATTCTTACAATGAACTCAAATTTGACATTACAGTGAACTATTTGAACCTTAACAATGAATCATTTAAAGAATTCAAAATGAATTATCCTATTCTAAATTAGTGAACTTCCAAAGCCAAGCTAAGAGAAAGTGAACTCATTTTCGTAGGAGTTTCCCTGCCTCGGGATTAATCAAAGACTCACTAAGGTAAGAAATGAAGAAAGTATGCATATGCCTTTTTCAGTACAAACTAAAACAATCCTCAAGACTACTCCTTTTGGCTTACTCACCTCGGCATAAGTAGCTCCTCACTCAATGACAAGATATTAAAAGGACACCCAACAAACCACCAAAGTCTTCCCTTTAAAAATGCCTACTTAGTGCAATGAGTAGATAGCAACCCATACCACCACCTGTCCTAAGTAGTACATCATTTAAGAAGGTTTGGCACCAACTCTTCCCTTTTGGAAGGTCCTACCTAGTGCAATGAGTAGATAGCGTCCCATACCACCACCTACCCTAAGTAGCACGTTCTTCTAGAAGACATACTTCAGTCAATTCCAATAAGACTCAACAAGACTCCCCTTTCGGACTTCCTACCTAGTGCAATGAGTAGATAGCAACCCATACCACCACCTGTCCTAAGTAGTACATCATTTAAGAAGGTTTGGCACCAACTCTTCCCTCTTGGAAGGTCCTACCTAGTGCAATGAGTAGATAGCAACCCATACCACCACCTGTCCTAAGTAGTACATCATTTAAGAAGGTTTGGCACCAACTCTTCCCTCTTGGAAGGTCCTACCTAGTGCAATGAGTAGATAGCAACCCATACCACCACCTGTCCTAAGTAGTACATCATTTAAGAAGGTTTGGCACCAACTCTTCCCTCTTGGAAGGTCCTACCTAGTGCAATGAGTAGATAGCAACCCATACCACCACCTGTCCTAAGTAGTACATCATTTAAGAAGGTTTGGCACCAACTCTTCCCTCTTGGAAGGTCCTACCTAGTGCAATGAGTAGATAGCAACCCATACCACCACCTGTCCTAAGTAGTACATCATTTAAGAAGGTTTGGCACCAACTCTTCCCTCTTGGAAGGTCCTACCTAGTGCAATGAGTAGATAGCAACCCATACCACCACCTGTCCTAAGTAGTACATCATTTAAGAAGGTTTGGCACCAACTCTTCCCTCTTGGAAGGTCCTACCTAGTGCAATGAGTAGATAGCAACCCATACCACCACCTGTCCTAAGTAGTACATCATTTAAGAAGGTTTGGCACCAACTCTTCCCTCTTGGAAGGTCCTACCTAGTGCAATGAGTAGATAGCAACCCATACCACCACCTGTCCTAAGTAGTACATCATTTAAGAAGGTTTGGCACCAACTCTTCCCTCTTGGAAGGTCCTACCTAGTGCAATGAGTAGATAGCAACCCATACCACCACCTGTCCTAAGTAGTACATCATTTAAGAAGGTTTGGCACCAACTCTTCCCTCTTGGAAGGTCCTACCTAGTGCAATGAGTAGATAGCAACCCATACCACCACCTGTCCTAAGTAGTACATCATTTAAGAAGGTTTGGCACCAACTCTTCCCTCTTGGAAGGTCCTACCTAGTGCAATGAGTAGATAGCAACCCATACCACCACCTGTCCTAAGTAGTACATCATTTAAGAAGGTTTGGCACCAACTCTTCCCTCTTGGAAGGTCCTACCTAGTGCAATGAGTAGATAGCAACCCATACCACCACCTGTCCTAAGTAGTACATCATTTAAGAAGGTTTGGCACCAACTCTTCCCTCTTGGAAGGTCCTACCTAGTGCAATGAGTAGATAGCAACCCATACCACCACCTGTCCTAAGTAGTACATCATTTAAGAAGGTTTGGCACCAACTCTTCCCTCTTGGAAGGTCCTACCTAGTGCAATGAGTAGATAGCAACCCATACCACCACCTGTCCTAAGTAGTACATCATTTAAGAAGGTTTGGCACCAACTCTTCCCTCTTGGAAGGTCCTACCTAGTGCAATGAGTAGATAGCAACCCATACCACCACCTGTCCTAAGTAGTACATCATTTAAGAAGGTTTGGCACCAACTCTTCCCTCTTGGAAGGTCCTACCTAGTGCAATGAGTAGATAGCAACCCATACCACCACCTGTCCTAAGTAGTACATCATTTAAGAAGGTTTGGCACCAACTCTTCCCTCTTGGAAGGTCCTACCTAGTGCAATGAGTAGATAGCAACCCATACCACCACCTGTCCTAAGTAGTACATCATTTAAGAAGGTTTGGCACCAACTCTTCCCTCTTGGAAGGTCCTACCTAGTGCAATGAGTAGATAGCAACCCATACCACCACCTGTCCTAAGTAGTACATCATTTAAGAAGGTTTGGCACCAACTCTTCCCTCTTGGAAGGTCCTACCTAGTGCAATGAGTAGATAGCGTCCCATACCACCACCTACCCTAAGTAGCACGTTCTTCTAGAAGACATACTTCAGTCAATTCCAATAAGACTCAACAAGACTCCCCTTTCGGACTTCCTACCTAGTGCAATGGATAAATAGCGTCCCATTTCACTACCTAACCTAAGTAGAACACTCCTTCAGAATACTTAGCACATTCATTTCTTTTGTCAGAGTTAGCTTAACCGACATAGACCATGACTGATAGATATGAAATCTTGACATTAACCCCTATCGCATGAGAAATCCTCACTTGCCTAGAAAGAGGTCATTCTCTTAGCTTTTACATGGATTTCCCAATAGCTATACCTATGTGGGCGCATAGTTAAGGGATGAGGAGATTGCTACTAGGTAAATCATTCTCTACAAACGAGGAGTACTCATCTCAAGAGGTACCTTTGAATACAACATCACATCTCACGAAGTGTAACCACCTCTTCTTCATATCCTCTCGGTGCTAGGCATAATTGCCCATAAATTCTAAACATTCTAAATTATAGGTTAAGGATAACTAGTGAACACCAAATCTCAACTCACGAAGGGCATTCATCCTCAAAACTATCTTAGAAAACTCATGGGATGTAGTAGGGTTGTTGCTAAACACTTCATATCAACTCACGAAGAGTGTTCACCCCAAAACTCCCCTTAAGGACTTAACTTAGCTTCAGTCATTCATTCAAGTGTGAGTGTGTGTGTACATGTGAGCACACCTTGCATATAAGCTTCATTTCATTTACATTTAACTCCAATACATGCTTAGAGCTTCATTCATTACATCACAAACTTCACATGCTTAACTTAATCATATAAGTCCTTTACACATAATCCTTAACATACTTCTCATAATAAGCTTCATAAAACCATTCACAAGAATAACTTCATTCAAGCATACACTCTAGTCTCCTTTGCATAATCACTTCATAAGGCACATTTAACAAGAATGCCATGTTTATCATCTTACTTCACATATAAAGCCTTAATATCCTATTAAAAATAAATTAATAACTTCAAGTTCATACAATTCAAGTAAACACCGCAACCAAGAAGGTGGATCATACCATTCAAGAGCATTTTATAACTAACGCTTAATCCACATAAACAACTTACCCTTAAATTCAAGCTTCCATCACCTATATAATTTTATTCAATAATTCATCATATATAAGCCCTTAGGGCAGTAGCTAAACATCAATAACAACATAAGTAAACCAAATTTCATAGATTACGAAACTAAGCTCATTTAACCCATTTCTTAAGCCAACATTAGATGAAAAGCTTTAACATGATTTCACTTAATTTTTAACCTTAAAATCATCAAGTTACACTAGAAATACCATTATTAAGTCATTAGAAACGTTTCACAACTGGGTTTGCCCCGTACACGTAACCGGCATCGTCGTCCTTTTCAAGGACTAAGATGTCACAACCCGAAACCATACCCTAGAAGTTAGGGTACAATCTTGGATTGTAACCGGCGTCGTCGACCTCTCGGAGGTCTAAGACAATCCCTTTCATATCATTCATTTCATATACATAGTTAAAAGTAGTGAGGAATTAGAACTTTTCACAAAATATAATATAGTCTTCAAAATCTCTTTCATATTAAAGTAATAGGAAATACTATGACTCAATCTCATCATCTTAAGACATAAAAATACTTGGGATACGGCCCATAGTTCAAAATACAAATATAGAAACACTTAGTCTGTTACAATACTTTGAATGAAAACATAAAATACATATATGTCCTCGAGTCAAGTGAGGATATACTTCAACTTCTCTTGAACGATCTTTTAAGTCCAAGTCTACACTTCTCAAAGATCCTCACCTACCAAAAACTATATATATAGATAAAATAATGGAATTATTACAACCACATGTACTAAGTATGGTTTACGCATAAAAAACATTAAAATGGACATTTATTGGAAATATGCATCTTTTTATTTAAAAATCATATTATAATCATAAGAACAATATTTAACAATTTAGAAACACATAAGGAAACATTTAACAACAAATCATATTTTTTATCTCACTTAACAGTGAGGTGCATTCACTGTACAATGACTTAATTCACTGTTACAGTGAGTTGCTTAAACCTCACTTTAGACACTCTTTAGCATCTATCTTCTAACTCAAAGCTATTGTAAGATTCACTTATGTCACACAAAGAGAAACCACCCATTCACCCTCTCTATATGGTCCTAAATGACCCTTAGGATTACTTATAATGAGTCACACACATACTTAGAAAGTATCATAAACACCGAGGTAAGATTCCTCTACCAAAGGTGACTTTTAAATTTCACTTGAGTAAGTTGTGAAGCGACCTCCTATACAATCGCTTACACACACGCTTAACAGATCCTATAGATTCCCTAAGATAAAATCATGCTCACATAATACATCCACACATAGGTGATATGACATTCTCCTTCCAAAGGCTATCAAAAGACCTACTTAAGTGAATCAAGAAGATAATGTCCATAGTGACCACTTTGAGATTACCTAAATAGTCCTTAAGAATACCTAAAGCTTACATCATATCCACAAAATCAACCAATTTCCCTAACTAGAGTCATCCTCAAGACTTCAAAAGTAAGACATGAAGAGGTCATCCCTCATGCCCTCTTCACACTTTAGCTAAGGAATCCTTAAGTCACATTCGATTAGGTACTAATTTATTTACATACTCTTTAACATAAGTCATTAGTTCATTAGTTCATAAAGATTCATACATCACATAAAGGACATTAAAGTAATGGTCTTGCCAAAGACCTAGGAACTCCACATAACACCTTTAAATTCTATTGTGCAATTTCTAGATAGCGTCCCATACCACCACCTAAACTCCATAGGCTCCTCTAATGCTAATAGGTATTACATATGATGATAATAGACAATAACCAACATACACCATGATAGCAATACATGAAATCCCGAGTTCTATCCTACTCTGATGAGCTTGTTTAACTTGCCAACGGTAAAACATGGACACATCCCATGTAGGCACATGGTTAAGGAATATGAAGGGCATACTTTGAAATCTAGTCTCATACTTAACTAGAACTACCTTCCCTTACCATACTCACTCGGTGCTAGTCTTCGTTCTAATAGAGTAACTCATACATTATTTCACATAAAAGGGTTCCATAAAAAGTTCATAACCCAATCACATTTACCCTACAAAGGAAGGTCCACTAGGGATACCTCACAATGGCGACAAGAAGGTCATGATGACTTCCCTAAGGATTTATATGATGTGGTTCAAGCCAACTAACTTTAAGTCCATCATTACTTTACTTTGAAGAATACCATTATGGCTTACGTTTCAACAATCTTAACCTTACCCTTAAGTGAAGGTTTTCACATAATAGACTCTCATATCATCATTTAAAGTCACATGTCATTCATATATTCAATACTAAGAGTTCTAACATCCTAAATCAAAACATTAGATATTCATAATCATATATACATCAAGCAAGGGACACAAGTCAACCAAGACAAGATACCATATACTTCACTTGAACTCATAATGCAAGTCACTATTCAAGTCATCCTATATATCTTCGTAACATAATTAATGTACTCCACATAGACTCACAAAGACAAGTAGGAATAACCAAGACTTAACGCTAACACTATACTCATAATGTCAAAGTCATAGTCTAACATGATCACTTAAGGCAACATAAGTAGAAGAACACACATATGACTTCACATGTAGATAGACAATCTAATGCTTCACATAATAAACTACACAAATAGCCACATTAATTCAAGTAGTTGCCAATAAGGTCATTCTCATCATACTGCATAAAGTAACGCCGACAAGTCCACGTCAATTGCAAGTAAAACACATAACACCGCCACCATAAGTGGAACATACCAATCACAATAGAATCGAAGTATAATTAATATCAAATTAAAGAAAATAGGGAAGCATACCTTCATCCCCACTTCCACACTTCAATTCAATGCAAAATCAACCAATTCAACATCACAAGGCCCTTACCCATGGCCATGAACAATAATTCAAAGAAATAACCATAAAACTCAATGAATCTACATCAATTTAATATGCTTTAACAATATAAAATCAATTATATATCAATTTAATACAATTCTTGTGTCATTAGAAAGCCCATAAGAAATTACATAACAATCATCAAAATTAGCTTAATATCAAGTAACCCACATTATATTAAAAACAAGGGTTCATCAATTTACATGGGTTCATAGGTAATTTAGGTTGAAATCATCAATATAGTATCAATTTAGATAATAATTCAATGTTTAAAAATCATTTATGCAAGAACCCATGGTAGAATCCCGAATTTTAGATAACTTTAAAAAACAACTTGAGAGTTGGGCTCCTTGTTGAAACAAGTTTCAAGGATAAAAAGACATACCTCAAGGATTATAATTCTTCAGTTTTATGAAGAATTTCCACTCAAAAACCCCACACCAATTTGCTTCTTCAATTTGGACTTGATGGAGTCTCTGGGATTTTTCTAAGAGTTTTGGGTTTTCTATTTGGAAGAATGAACTCTTTAAGGTGTTTAGCCTTTATATACTTAATTAAAATAACCAAAAGACCCTTAATAAACCTCCAATTACTTAATGTAGAAGTGGGGTGAATTTACCAATTCACCCCTCACTTGGCAGCAGCCTGCGCAGGAAGACAGTTTGCTCGACGCCTGCCTTTGACGGGGCGTCACCACCACGACGGGCCGTCACTGGTCACCTTCGGTAATTAAAGTAGCCTGCCAAGGCTTCCCTCTTCACCCATGTCCAAGTCCCCCACGAAGACACCCTTTGACGGGGTGTCAATAGGCCTACGAGCCGTCGACTGCTCTGTCGTCTGAGTCCTGCCTGGGACTGTTTTAGCAACAATTTAGGGTCCTTCCTCAAGGACCTTTCTCAAGGACCCTTAGATGGTCCTTGGGGATAATTTCCCGGAAGTTTCCAACCCAAATACTTAATTCTATAAGTGTAACACCTCTTACCTGAATTTCATCCAAAACAAACACGTAAAACTCAACGAAACACGCCTAGACACACAAGGTCACTTCAAGGCATATCTTTCGAACGTCATGGGCGTTCTTGGTCGTTTGACCTCCAAACTTCTCGAAACTCTTAAAAAATCATATAAATGATGTAATAACTAATTTAGGGACCTTAAAACATCATAAAATACACATAATCACATAGAATCACATATGAGGCACATAGGTGACGTAGTCGTCAAATGTCTTGCTAGTCCCTTGACGTTTGACTTCCAACACACCTAATAATGTAGCTACTTCCTGTATACAATATATTAGACATATTTAGTACCTTATACCATAAATCATAACATGTTGTCTCTATTAAACCTAGGTTAGCTTCGGGGTCTTACCATCTCCCCCAATTGGACAACATTCGTCCTCGAAAGACACCTGCCATTCTCCGAACACTTCCAAGATTAGAGACTCAAGTAACAGCTAATGACCAGTCCATACAACATATAGTCAACAAGAAAACATAAATTTCTTTTAGTCAAGAGATTCACAACACAACAAGGAAGTAGAAAACAATTTTATAACTCATTATGCTACAAAACTCACATGTTTCGTTCCAAATTGTAAAAACTAATTTTATTTTCGTTATTATACTTATATACATCAGTTCTAACCATATTAAAACAATTTTATATGAAATAATCAAATAGTCATTTTTCACAAAATACTACAGTGAAATGTTTTGCAATGTTACAGTTCTTTTATCAAATTTTTAAAATCCAAATTATAGGCAATTCATGATATAAACATGATAATATGCAAAGTAACAATATATAAATATATCTTACAATATAATAAAGGCTTCATACAACATACAATGCAAGAAGTTATTGAAATTCAATTTCAACAAAACTCCTAAACATCATGCACAAGCAAAAATTTCTAGGACTTGTATCCCATCTACAAACCATACTCCCCCACATAGAAGGAAATCATATCTTAACAAAAGAAAGAGAACTTACCAACATCATCATCATTCTCCTTCTCATCCGGATTCTCCACCATAGAACTGAGTGCATAGAAACGTCTATTTGTTGAAGCATCATCTTTTGGAACACTAGGAGACACTTGCTTACCCTCTTTACCGCTAGAAGCAACCATAGGACAAGCTCTCACTTTGTGCCCATCTTACCACAATTAAAGAGATTCCCGGTATCCAATAAACACTCACCATAATGTTTCTTTCTACAATTTGCACAAGTAGGCTTGCCATCCTTGGAACCACCTCATTTCTCAACCTTGAATTTAGCACTCCTAGATTCTCCTTGGGATTGAACCTTCTTATTAAACCTAGTTTGCTCTTGATCACTAGCACCACTATTTTTCAATATTCTATCCATCCTCTTAAGTTTAGAATCATCAATTGATTGTTCATACACCATGAGTCTAGCTAGGGTCATATCATCGTGCAACATAGCGGTATGGCATTCTTCCACCACTAAGTCGGATACCCAGTCACAAAATTACTCATTTCATCTCATAGATTGGACACAAGAAAAGGGGCATACCTAGATAATGTTTAGAATTTCAAAGAGTAGTCCTCAACACTCACATTGCCTTGCTTGAGATTTATAAACTCCTTCACCTTACTTTTTTCCTCTCTCGGGGAAAGTATATACCAAGAAAGGCTTTCTTAAATTCCTCCCATTCAATAGGACCCGCTCCTTACGGCCAATTATCCTTCTATTGAGTGTACCAAATTTGAGAAACATCCTTTAATTGTTACGAAGCCAACTCAGCCTTCTCCGTAAATGTATCCCCCATAGAACTCAAAACTTTGTAGACTTAATTAAGAAACTCTTGGGGATCCTTATTAACCTTAGAGCCAAGAAATATAGGAGAATTTATCCTCACAAAATCTCTCAACCTAGATATCACAGTGCTCTCCACAACCCTAGGCATCATATTCAAATTAGCTTGTATAGTCACGGCTCAGGCTATAGCAATAAAAGCCTCTCTAATCTCCCTATAAGACATCTCCATAACCTCAACACCTCCTTTCACATTAGGAATAGGATCACCTTGGGGAGTCACTTTGGCATCATGAGCACCTTGAAATCCTTGTCCACCAGGAGGAACTTTCTCAACTTGCGCAACTTGAGGGGGAACCTCCTCATCCACCCTCTCCTGTTGTATCCTTCTAGCGGCGATCTTTCTAGTATTTATTTCCTAGAAAACACAAGGAAACTCATAGGAAGGATAATCATAATGTTTACTCTACTGCACGAAATATGCCAGAAATAAAGGGAAACTCTATCGTCCTATAGCCTTTCACCGATAGATATGTCGTGACTTACACCGATGGTCAAGATTCTACTAGACATGACTTGATGAGAATTTTTATTCCTAAAAAACATCCACCACCCTATGCTCTGATAGCAAGCTTGACACAACCCGAAGCCATACCCTAGAAGTTAGGGTAAAATCATGGATTGTAACCTGCCCCGTCAACCTCTCAGAGGTCTAAACAAGCCCTTTCATATCATTCATTGGATATACATTGTAAAAAGTAGTGCGCAATTAAAACTTTTCACAATACATAATATAGTCTTCAAAATCTCTTTCATATAAAAGTAATAAAAAATACTATGTCTCAATCTTATCATCTTAATACACAAAAATACTTGGGACCAACCCATACTTCAAAAAATGAAGATAGAAATACTTAGTATATCACAATACTTTGAATGAAAATATAAAAGACATATATGCCCTCGAGTAAAGTGAGGACATACTTCAACTTCTCTTGAACTATTTTCTATGTCCAAGTCTTGACTTTGCAAAGATCCTCACCTACCAAGAAAAATAAAGATAGATAAAACCATGGAATTAGTACAACCTCATGTACAAGTTATGGCTTGATGCATAACAATCATGAAAACGGACATTTATTGGAAATATACATCATTTCATTCAAAAATCATATTATAATCATAAGAACAATATTTAACAACTTAGAAGCGCATAAGGAAACATTTAAACAACAAATCATAATTTTTAACTCACTTAACAGTGAGATGCATTCACTGTACAATGATTAAATTCACTGTTATAGTGAATTGTTAAACCTCACTTTTGACACCCTTTAGCATGTAATATTCTCACTCAAAACTATCCTAAGATTCACTTTAGTCAAACAAAGAAAGACCTCCCATACACCCTCTCTTCATGTCCCTAAACAACCCTTAGGATTACTTATATTAAGTCTCATAAATACTTAGAAAGTATCATAAACATCAAGGTAAGATCCCTCTACCAAAGGTGACATCTGTGTTTCACTTGAGTGAGTTGTGAAGAGACCGCCGATACCATCCCTTACACACACACATAACAGATCCTATAGACTCTCTAAGATAAAATCATGCTCACATAATACTTCAACACATAGTTGATATGACATTCTCCTTACAGAGGCTATCAAAAGACCTACTTAAGTAAATCAAGCATATAACGTCCATAGTGACCTCTTCGAGATTACCTAAATAGTCCTTAGACTACCTAAGGCTTAGATCATGTCCAAAAAATCAACCAACTTTCCTAACTAGAGTGAATCTCAAGACTTCCAAAGATAGACATGAAGAGATCATCCCTTATGCCCTCTTCACACTTTTGCTAAGGAATGCTTAAGTCACTTCAGATTAGGTACTCATTTATTTACATACACCTTAACATAAGTCATTAGTTCAAGTAATAGTCTTTGAAAAGACATAGGAACTCCGCATAACACCTTCAATGTCTATTGTGCAATGTCTAGATAGCATCCCATACAACCACCTAAACTCTATAAACTCCACTAATGCTAATAGGTATTCAATATTAGTATAATAGGCAATAACCGACATATACCATGAGTGCAAGACATGGAATCCGGAGTTCTATCCTACTCCGAAGAGGTTGTTCTACTTGCCAATGGTAGAACCTTGACATATCCCATGTAGGCACATGGTTAAGGAATATGAAGGGCATACTTTGTAATCTAGGCTCATACTTAAATATAACTACTTTCCCTTACCATACTCACCAAGTGCTAGCCTCCGTTCTCATAGAGTAATTCGTACATTAGGTTCAAATAAAAGGGTTCCATAACATGTTCATAACCCAATCACATTTACCCTACCATGGGAGGTCCACAAGGGCTACCTCACAATTGTGACAAGAACCTCATGATGACTTTCCTAAGGATTAATTTGATGTTGTTCCAGACAACTAACTTTAATTAAATCATTCCTTTACTTTGAAGGATACCATTACGGCTTAGGCTTCAACAATCTTGACCTCACCCTTAAGTCAAGGTTTTCACATAATAGACTCTCATATAATCATTTAAATTCACATGTCATTCATATATTCAAGACTAAAATTTCAAACATCATAAATCAAGACATCACATATTCATAATCATATATACATCAAGCAAGGGACACAAGTCAACCAAGACAAGATACAACATACTTCACTTGAACTCATAATGCAAGTCATTCTAGAAACACCTAGAAAAACCCTAAATCTTAATGTCATCCTATATATCTTCATAACATCATTAATTTACTACGCATAGACTCACAAATCCAAGTAGGAATAACAAAGACTTAACCCTAACACTATACTCATAATGTCAAAGTCATAGTCCAACATGATCACTTAAGGAAACACAAGTAGAAGAAAACACATATGACTATACATGTAGATAGATAAACTCATTCTTCACATAATAAACTACACAAATAGCCACATTACTTCAAGTAGTTTTCAATAAGGCGCTGCTCCTCATATTGCATAAAGTAACGCCGATAAGGCTACGTCAATTGCAAGTAAAACACAAAACACCACCACCATAAGTGGACCATACAAATCACAATAGAATCGATGTATAATTAATATAAAATTAAAGAAAATGGGGCAGCATACCTTCATCCCCTCTTCCACACTTCAATTCAATGCCAAATCAACTAATTCAACATCACAAGGCCCTTACCCATGGCCATGAAAAATAATTCAAAGCAATAACCATAAAACACAATGAATCTACATAAATTCAATATGGTTTTGACAATCTAATATTAATTATATATCAATTGAATAAAATTCTTATATAATTAGAAAGCCCATAAGAAACTACATAACAATTCATCAATATTAGCTTAATATCAAGTAACCTACATTATAGTCAAAACTAGGGTTCATCAATTTACATGGTCTCATAGGTAATGTAGGTTGAAATCATCAATACAATATCAATTAGATAATAATTCAATGTTTAGAAATCATTTATGCAAGAACCCATGGTAGAATCCCGAAATTGGACAATTAACTTTAGAAAACTTTGAAAAACATCTTGAGAGTTGGGCTCTTTGATGAAACAAGTTTAAAGGATCAAACGAAATACCTCAACGATGATGATTATTTACTTTGATGAATAACTTCCACTAAAAACCCCCCACTAAAAGCTGCTTGTTCTATTTCGACATCAATGAAATCATTGGGATTTTTCTAAGAGTTTTGGATTTTCAATTTGGAAGAATGAAGTCTTTAAGGTGTTTACCCTTTATATAAAACAGTCCAAGGCAGGCCCCTAACGATAGAGTAGTCGACGGCTCGTAGGCCTGTAGACGCCTCGTCAAAGGGTGTCGTTGTGGGGTACTTGGTCATGTATTATTAGGTAAGCCTTGTCAGGCTACTGTATCCATGGACGATGGCCAGTGAACGCCCGTCGTGGTGGTGAATCCCCGTCAAGGGCAGGCGTCGAGCGAACTGTTTTCCTGGGCAGGCTGCTGCCAAGTTATGGGTGAATTGGTAATCATATCACCTTAATTTCATCCAAAACGGAAACATAAAACTCGACAAAACACGCCTAGACACACAAGGTCACTTCAAGGCATATTTTTCGAATGTCATGGACGTTCTTGGTCGTTTGACCTTAAAAATTCTCGAAAATCTTAAAACTGCCGATATATGATATAATAAATCATTTAAGGACATTTAAACATCATGAAACATACATTAGAACATAGAATCATATGAGGCACATAGGTGACTTAGTCGTGAAACGTCTTGGTCGTCCCTTGACGTTTGACTTCAACACACCTAATACTTTACATACTTCCTATAAACGATACATTAGACATATTTAGGACCTTATACAATCAAGACCAACATGTTAGGCTCTACTAAACCTAGGTTATCTTCGGGGTCTTACATAAGACTAGCATCTTAGTCCCATGTCATTACATTCATAGGTTTAAAAATTGCGAAAAAAATTAAAACTTTCATTATCACAACTTGAAGGTTTACATAGACCTCTACATAGACATAATACATAATCATATCAAATATACATAGACCCTTCAAATAGGAATTTTACATATCCTTCAACTTTTATCGCAAATATACATACAAAATGAAGAAAAATAGTCTCAAACATTTTCTCATCTCATACCGTCGAAAAAATTATAACAATATGGGCATCGTCCTTACGTCAATCCAACAAGACCACATATAGGTCGTACAAAAGTATAATACTCAATTGAAAAGGAAAGAAATGAAAGACTCTTTAAGATCATAACTAGTCTGTAAGCTAGATGATGGTATTGCCCTCGGAAGTTGAGGAACTACCCTACATGGATGAAAGGAAGAATCTAAGCCTTCAACAATGTCGCCTTCCAAACTCTTCAACAACCGGAACCTACAATGTTTTGGAAAAAGGGAAGAAAATGGGGTTAGTACTCCACATGTACTAAGTATGAGACCTTGTTTACATACAAGCAAATAATGCTAAAAAGGGACTTGTAGTCAAAACATGTCATTTTACCCCTTTATGAACCTAGTGAAAATCCAAACAAGTCATATCAACCAACCAAACATGCTTACTATCTCAACAAGTAATATTTATCAATCATATTTGAAACCATCATTACTACAACCCTATCATCGTGGAATAACATCACAATAATGAATAAGAGTCAATCATGTCATAAGCAAGAACACCACTCATGAATCTCTATCAATTCAACAAGTTCAATGACCAAGCAAAGCCACATAACCTTGCTGAACGAGGTAAACTTAACAAGAAAACATAACTAATGTCCAACTTTAACAATACAGTTAAACTACATGTATTAATAGGATACTCATCATCACATATAGACATTTACATTGTAGCATCAACATATTATCATCATATACATCATGATAATATGCATACATAATATCAACTTCCTAAAGCTTCCATCAAAGTCATCTAGTGCAAGGCATAGGTAGAGTCCTATACCCCTACCTAGGCAAAGTTAAACCTCTCAAGTCCCCTTAGTTGGTTTATAATCCATTACTTTATTTTACTTTATAGAACAATTGACTTACCGACATAGACCACATGATCTAAGTGTGGAATCTGGTGTTGTAAAACCATAAATTGGTTGAAAATGGTCTACTAGCCAAAGTAGAACCATACACAAACATAGCTTTCTAGCTGGATCCACTACCTAGTCTTCCAATGGGAGCAACATAGTTCAAGAATTAAGAGATAGTATATTCCCTCTTGATAGAACTTTTTAGTTGGGGACTCCTCTCATGGGAATCCATTGGATGAGTATTCCTCTTTGGGAAGTCAACATCTCATATAGAACTATAGAGAGAATCTATTTCATTGGGAAGTAATCACCTCCCATTGTCAAGTTCACTCACTGCTAAGCTAAGTCCCTTTTTTGAAATGCCTTTTAGCCTTTAATTAACAATCATAGCATAGTTTAGGTGATAGGGTCTATCCCTTGTATAATCATCATCATCAATAGCTTATTAAGAATTGCATGAGTATAGTCTTTTCATCACAATTCGTATAAGTGAGGTTAACACATTACATAGCATTTTCATAATAAGGCACATTGATGTACATAACCATCCTTAGAACATTTACATCCTAATCAACCTCACAACCATAATAAAGACATTTGAATTCAATCATCAAACTATCCTATCAATTCTAATATGAAGCATGCTCCAATATGATATCATGACTTAACCAAAATTAATCACAATAGTAAGTAAAGATAGAGATTCTAAGACTTACCATGTCTTCTTTATAGTTCATCATCAAGGTCTAACCATTAACCCATAACTCAACCCAACAAGTGGAGTAACAGAATCACACAATTATAACCAATAAGATAACAAGGCCAATTGCATCTCGATAATACAATTCAACACTAGATCATCGCATAAGAAAAAATACATAGGCTAATTTCACAATATGCTTCATAACCCAAATCGCATCTCAAGAACTGGCATGATAGGCCTATAATTCGTCTTAATTTAATCATAATAACACAATAGGATAGTAATCAAATGAACAACCAAGTCAATTGAATGATCATAATACCATATAAATCAATATCACAAACTAGGGTTAGGGATAGAGGATCATATTCTTAAATTAGACAAAAGAACTAAAAATTATTATAGTCCAGTTGAAATTCATGTTAATCTATTCAATATAACCAAAAGAAATCATCAACAACTCCATCCATAACTACGATTTTATAATTGAATGAAACCTATAAAAAAAAACTCAACTATTGTAATCCATTTTGAAGGAACCCTTTGAGGAAAGAGTCTCAAAGGTGAATTAGGTCCCATACCCTAACGTTTGATGATGAATTGATGGTGAATTCGTCCCTTTCAATCCCTCAGACCCTTCTCCTTGCTAGTATTCAATGATGAGTTCAAGTAGATAGAGAAAGAAGAGAGAAGGTAGAGAGTTATATTTTGAGAGTTGTCTTAGATTATGAGGGTTGGGAGTATTTATATTATGTCTTAAATCATCTTAATTGGACACCCTGAACCCCTAATTAAACTACCTAACCCCCTAACTAATTAAATGAAACAAACATAAATTAGGCAGCTCGACCATCACAAACGAGACCCGAACGACGGGACGTCTGTGAGTCCACGGATCCTTCCCTCTCGTCCTGCACTCCGTCGATGAGTTCAGAGACTGTGCAGGCGAGGGTGATCCACGCATTGGCTATGTGTGGGACAATAGTGTCATCAACGCCCCGTCGATCCACACATGGATCATAGCCTGCACCTCTACACTCCGTCGATGAGTTTAGAGGTTGTGCCGGTTAAGGGACCTTCTCAACCAGCCTAAGTGTGGGACGATGGTGGCATCGACGCCCCGTCATTCCACACATGGGCCGTCTTCTATCCCGTTGATGCACACTGCCAGGCAATGTTGCTTCAAACGGTAGGGTCCTTCTCACGGGCCCTTGGTTGGTCCTTGGGGAGTCGTACCCGGAAGTTTCTACCATAAAATCACACCAATACCTATTTACTACCTTTTTACCTATTTTTATACATTTTTGACTCCTAAAAGTTAGTCAAATAGGTTAAGGCACACTAACATCCCTTTGAACCAACTTCCCGGATGTCATGGACGTTCTTGGACGTTTGGTTCTTCAACTTGCTAAATGACCAACATCAATTAAAATGGACACCTATGTTAGGATTTACGACACATCTTGGATTGTGAAAGTGTTACATTATCTCCCCCTTAGGAACATTCGTCACCGAATGACGCCAAAACTCTTTTAAAGGAAAGGAATAGACTCAATACTAGAAACCCAGCCAATCAACAACATCAAATCAACATAAACTATGTAATTTCAACAAGTAAATTATCAAATCTTTTATTACCACACGTAAGGCTCAAAACACTTCATCATGAGGCATTTTATTCTCACAACACTTATGAGCTCAACATACATTACATGAGTCAATTAGAATGAAGTTCGACTTAACAACATGCTATCATTTTATAAAGACACAACATACCAAAATGCACAACATAACTCAAAACAAGCAAAAAGAATAATGTCAAGTTTTCAAAATAATTATTGCACTAAAATCACTGTAAAGCTTTCAAAAGTGCATACATTGCAAAACTTCACCCAAAAATCAAGAAACCTTAACTTCTAGTAATTTTTATATTATTAAAAAGAATGACTAACCTTAATTATAAAAAATATGAGGGTAAAGGGACTTCGTTTTTGCCTCGGCCTCCCATGTTGCACCCTCAACTAGATGATTCTTCCATAACACCTTTACGGAAACCACTTCTTTACTCCTCAACTTCTTGACTTGTTGATAAAGAATTTGAAGTAGGACTTCCTCATAAGAGAGGTTATCCTTAACACTAAGACCCTCAATAGGAAGAATGGACTCGGGATCACCGATACACTTTTTCAACATGAAAACATGGAAAACCGGATGAACCAAAGCGAATTCATTAGGAAGTTTCCATTCTTAGGCAATCACCAACCCTTTGCAAAATTTCATAGGGACCCGCATAACGAGGACTTAACTTCCCTTTCTTGCAAAATCTAATCACCCCTTTCATTGGTGATATTTTTAAATACACCTTATCACATTCTTCAAATTCAAATCCCTTCTCTTATGATCGGCATAAGTCTTTTTCCGACTATAGGCCATTTGTAATCGGTTCCTTATGATATGAACCTTTTCTAAAGTCTTATAAATCAACTCGGGACCAAGAAGCGATGACTCACCCACTTCAAACTATCCAATAGGAGACATACACCTTCTACCGTACTAGGCTTCATAAGGAACCATGGAAATGGATGAATGGAAACTATTATTATAGGCGAACTCCACAAATGGTAAATGTTTATCCTACATCCCTTTAAAATCAATAATTCACGCCCCAATCATATCTTCAAGGGTTTGTATCATACGCTCCGCTTGACCATCCGTTTTGGGATGGAAAGGGTGTTCAAATTCACGGTAGAACCCAACCCTTTTTGGAACGACCTCCAAAATGTAAATGTGAATAGTGCGCCCCGATCTGATATGATGGATAACGGAATGCCATGGCGGAACACAATATCATCTAGGAAGATATTTGCATAATCCTCCGCGCAATACATAGAATTGATGGGAATAAAGCGAGCGGACTTAGTAAATCGATCCACAACCACCCATATGGAATCATATGACTTTTGAGTCCGAGATAAACCTTCTACAAAGTCCATATTGATGTCTTCCCGCTTCCAAGTAGGAATTTGGATCTTTTGTAGTAAGGAACCCTACTTTTGTTGTTTGGCTTTACTTGTTGACAATTCTGACACTTAGCGACAAACTCCCCTGTGTCCCTTTTTAGACCTTCACACCAATATAATTCCCATAGGTTGTGGTATATTTTTGTCAAACCCGCGTGAATTGAGTAGCGGGACCCATGTTCTTATTCTACAATCCGATACCTCAGCCTATCTACATCGGTAACACACAATCTCCCTTGGTACCTTAACACCATCCCCCCCCAAGGAGAATCATTCATTAAACTTGCCGAGAACCGATTCTTTCAACTCCATTAAGGATAGATCATGGTGTTGTTTGGACTTCACCTCAGCCACTAGAGATGACTCGGAGTTAAGATGAACTATAGCACCCCCATTCGGAGAACTTTCCAACCTCACCCCCAAACCTAGCAAACCTATGTACTTCCCTTGCTAGGTCCTTCTTGGCTTCGTCAAGGTGGGATACACTACCCATAGTCATACGACTTAGGGCATCCGCAAATACATTAGCGTTGTCGGGATGATAAAGGACACTCATATCATAATCTTTGTACAACTCTAGCCACCTTATTTGTCAGAGATTCAACTCTTTTTGGGTAAACACATATTGGAGACTCTTATGATCGGTAAAAACATCAACATGAACCCCATACAATTAATTCCTCCAAATATTCAAAGCAAACACCATGGCCGCTAACTCAAGTACATGAGTGGGATAGTTTCTCTCATGTAACTTAAGTTGCCTAGAATCATAGGCTATCACTTTCAAGTGTTTCATAAGCACTTACCCCATACCCACTCGGGATGCATCACAATACACTACAAAACCCTTTGTACCGTCCGGTACATTTAACACTGGAGCGTAAGTGAGCCCATCTTTAAACAAATGGAAACTTTTATCACATGCCTCAGACCACTCAAACTTCTTACTCTTTTAATTCAAAGTAGTCAAAGGAGATGCAATAGACGCAAAACAATCTACGAACCTCCGATAATAACCTTCTAGACCCATGAAACTCCTAATGTCAGTTGGAGTCAATGGTCTAGGTCAATTTTTCACCTCTTCCATTTTCCTTGGGTTTGCCTCAACTCCCTCACTAGAAATGATGTTCCCACGAAAAGTCATCGACCTCAAAAAAAATTCACACTTGCTATATTTGGTAAACAATTGATGTTCTTTAAGGGTTTGCAATACTACCCTCAAATCACCCACATGATCACCCTCATTCTTCGAATATACCAAGATATCATGAATGAAGACAATGACAAATGAATCTAGGTAACTTTGAAACAATTTATTCATTAGGTCCATAAATGCCACCAGAGCATTAATGAGACTAAAAGACATGACCAAGAAATCATAGTGCCCATACCGAGTCCGAAAGGCCGTCTTTGGTATATTCTCGCCTCTCACCCTAAGTTGGTGATACCCCGATCTCAAGAAAAATTTTGAAAAGTAACTCGCCCCTTGGAGTGTATCAAACAAGTTTTCAATCCTAGGGAGAGGGTACTTATTCTTCATAGTGTAAGGTGGAGGTAATCAATACACATTCTCAAGGACTCATTCTTCTTCTTCACAGACAAAAACGGATCACCCCATGGAGAAAAACTAGGCCTTATAAAATCCTTATCTAGTAAATCCTTGAGTAGAGCCTTCAACTCCTTCAACTCGGACGGAGTCATCCGATAAGGAGTAATTTATATGGGATTTGTATCTGGTAGCAAATCAATGCCAAAGTCGTTTGGGAGGAATACTTAGAAGGTCATTAGGAAAGACCTCCGGAAACTCACTCACTACGGGTACCGACTCAATGGGAGAAATTTCGGAGTCTAAACATGGACTATTACTATGTGATATAGACACCCCTTAGATACGATCTTGCATGCTTTTAGACAAGACATGATACGATCTCTAGGAATAAATTCCCCCATTCCCACTCAACAACGGGTTCATTAGGGAAGTTAAACCTCACCACTCTTGTCCTACAACCAATGGAGGCAAAACATGCATACAACCAATCCCTAGCCAATATAATATCAAAATCAAGCATATCGAGTTCTACTAGGACAACATTATTGGACAATTTCTTTACACCCTTTTTGCAACAACCGACTCACCCATCGGAGTAGACACTATTAAAGCTTGATGCAAATATCGGGTAAAATATTAAACTTTTTATCTACTAGAGGTGTAAAAAATGAGAAAGTAGCGTCGGAATCAAGTAAGGCACATACAGAGAAGACTTTCAACATACTAGTCACCACGTCAGGAGAAGTCTCTTGCTCACCTCTAGAGTGGAGAGCATAGAAGCGGTTCTTCTTTGGAGCATCAGTAGAACCACTAGCTTAAGCTTGACCACTATCCTTATCTTGACTTTTCAAATTCGGGCAATATCTCATCTTGTGACCACTCTTGCCACAACTAAAGAAACTTCCTGTTACTACCAAGCACTCACCAAGATGACCCTTCCAACACTTGGCACATGTAGGCTTCTCATATGGTGAATTAGTACCTTTTCCCTTCTTGAATTTAAGGTTAGACAGCCCATCACCCCTAGATTTTGGTAATTTGGAAGGGATTTGATTCGAAACTCATTTATTAAATCAAGGCTTGTCTTGTATTTCAATTCTATTCTTTGAAGAACCTCCATCAAATGATTTTTCTCTTTTAGCATCTCTACTTTTTCTCATAGACCTTGCCTCCTCAACCCTTCTTGAATGCACCATAAGGTGGGAAATGCTCATATTTTAATGTAGCAAGGCCGAATGGCACTCCACTTGTAAGTCCTCGGACATCCCCATCACAAAACGGCTCATTTCGTCTCTAGGATCAGAAACCAAGGAAGGAGCATATTTGGACAAATTAATGAATTCCAAAGAGTATTCATGGTCACTGCTTCCTACTTGGACAAGGTTGATGAACTCCACCACTTTTTCCTCCCTCATCTCCCTAGGAAAGAATCGATCTAGAATAGCCGCCTTAAACATCTCCCAAGTCACCGGACCACTACTCTATGGCGTAGTAACCATCCATTGCACATACCATGTTTACGCCACGTCCTTGAGATGATAAGTGTCCAACTCTTCCTTCTCACTTGTGGAACACCCCATAGCTAAAAGTATTTTAGAGATTTCATCGATGAATTCTTGGGGGTTTTCATCAACCTTAGACCCGTAGAAAGTAGGAGGATTCATTTGAGTGAAATCCCTTAGATAGGAAGCCATAGTATTAACTTGTTGATGAGGATGGTGAACAACCTCCCTGTTTGCTTGAGTCGTCATAGCTTGGGATTGAGTCGTGGGAACTTGTCCTTGAGTAGTGATATCTTGGGTCATTTTATGAAGTGTGGTCCTTATGTTCTCATCCGTCAAAGGAAGAGGATTGGTCGGTCGTTGCTCCATATTAGTATCTTTTTCAAGTGGAGTAACTTGCCACCTGGGGAAGGAGCTCCCGCATTGAATATTTCCTCTTCAAGTCTTCGAGCCTCATTCCTTTGAGTGTTCATGCTTCCTATAAGCACAACATTAGGATTAGATGTAAAATCACACCATAAGCATACTCTATCGATACGATATAATATTTCAAAGAAAGAGAGTGATTCCTAAGCATTATGTAGGTTCTTATTCATAAGTGCGGCGCACTTCACAATTATGAATACAAAACTACATAGACATGGTAGAGAGCGAGATATAACTCAACGATATTCAACCTCATGCTTTGATACAAAGTTTGTAACATCCGGGTTTACCCCCTTGTGCAAAGCCAAACAAGTCATATCAACCAACCAAACATGCTTACTATCTCAACAAGTATTACTTATCCCAACATACTTGAAACCATGATTTACTACAACCCTATCATCAAGGAATAACATCACAAGAATGAATACGAGTCAATAATGTCATAATAATCAAGAACATCATACATGAATCCTTATGAATTCCACAAGTGTAAGGACCAAGCAAAGCCCCATAACCTTTCTCAACCAAGTAAACAAGAAAAGATAACTAATATCCAACTTTAACAATGTAGTTCAACTACACGTATCAAGAAGATACTCTTCATCATATATAAACAATTACATTGTAGCATCAACATATTATCATCATATACATCATTATCATATGAATACATAATATCAACTTCCTAAAGCTTGCATCAAAGTCAACTAGTGTAACGTGTAGGTAGAGTCTCATACCCCTACCTAAGCTAAGTTAAGCCTCTCAAGTCACCTTAGTCAGTTTACAATCCATTACTTTATTTTACATTAGGAAACACTTTCCTTAACCGACATAGACCACATGATCTTAGTGTGGAATCCTGTATTTGTAAAACCTTACACCGATGCAAGGTGGTCTACTGTCCAAAGTAGAACCAAACACAAACGTAGCTTTCTAGGTAGATCCACTAGCTAGTCTTCCTATAGGGGCAACATATTTCAAGAACTAAGATATAGTATATTACTTCTTGATAGCACTTGGTAGTTGGGGCCTCCTCTTATGGGAATCCATTGGATGAGTATTCCTCTTTGGAAAGTCAACATCTCATATAGAACTACAGGGAGAATCTTCCTCTTTGGGAAGTCAGAACCTCCCATTGTCATGTTCACTCGGTGCTAAGCTAAGTCCCTTTGTTGAAATGTATTTAAGCCTTTAATTAACAATCATAGCTTAGTTTAGGTGATAGGGTCTATCCCTTGTATAATCATCATCATCAACATCTCAATAAGGATTGCATGAGTATAGTCCTTTCATCACAATTTTTATAAGTGAGGTGAACACATTACATAACATTTCATAATAAGGAACATTGGTATACATCACCATTATTATAGAATTTACATCCTGATAAACCTCACAACAATAATAAAGACATTTCAATTCATTCATCATACCATCCTATAAATCCTAGTATGAGGCATACTCCAATATAATATCATGACTTAACCACAATTAATCACAAGTGGAAATAAAGATGGATATTTTAAGACTTACCAAGTCTTCCTTATAGTTCATCATCAAGGTATTACCATCAACCCATATCTCAACCAAACTAGGGGAGTAACATCGTCACTCAACGATAACCAATAAGACAACAACGCTAATTGCATCTCTATAACACAATTAAACACTCGATTATAACCTAAGACAAAATACATAGTCTACTTTAACAATATGCTTCATAACCTTAATCAGATCTCAAGAAATAGCATGATAGGCCTATAATTCATCTTAATTTATTCATAATAACACTATAGGATACTAATCTAATCAACAACCCAGTCAATTGAATAATCACAATACCATATAGATCAATATCACAAACTTCAATTAGACCAAAATACTATCAATTACCATAATAAAGTTGAAATTCATGTTAATCTATTCAATATAACCTAAATTAATCATCAACAACTCAATCCATAACTTCAATTTCATAATTGAATGAAAACCATAAGAAAATTCAACTTTTGAAATACATTTTGAAGGAACATTTGAGGAAAGAGTCTCAAAGGTCAATTAGATCCATACCTTAATGTTTGATGGTGAATTCTTCCCTTTAAAGCCTCTAAAGCCTAATCCTTGCTAGTATTCAATGGTGAGTTCAAGTAGAGACAGAAAGAAGAGAGAAGGAAGATACTTTATATTTTGAGAGTTGTCTTAGATTAATGAAGGTCGGGAGTATTTTTATTGGGTCTGAAATCATATTATTTAGACTTTATTAAACCCTTATTAAACAACCTAACCACCTAACTAAATAAATGAAACCAACTTAAATTAGGAAGAAAACTCGACCCTCACAGACGAGACCTCGAACGACAGACCATCTGTGAGTCGACGGACCCTTCCCCTCTCGTCCTGCACTCCGTCGATGAGTTCAGAGACTATGAAGGCAATGGGTTTCCCCGCATTGGCTATGTATGGGACGATGGTGGCATCGAAACCCCGTTGGTCCACACACGGTCCGTCTTCTATCCCGTCGATGCACACGGCCAGGCAGTGTTACTTCAAACGCTAGGGTCCTCCTCAAGTGCCCTTTGTTGGTCCTTGGCAAGTCGTACCCGGACATTTCGACCATAACATTACTCCAACACCTATTTAATACCTTTTCACCAATTTTAATACATTTTTGACTCCTAAGAGTTAGTAAAATAGGCTAAGGCACGCTAACATCCCTCTAAACCAACTTCCCGAACGTCATGGACGTTCTTGGATGTTTTGGTTCTTAAACTTCCTGAATGACCTAAATTAATTAATATGGACTTAAACATAGTACTTATAGATTATGACACCTATCTTAGGCTTTACGACACGTCTTGAATTTTCAAGGTTTTACAATTTTCATGAAAGACCCATATTTAGAGTTAAAGATAGAAAAAGCTAGGGTTGAAAACCCATTTTGAAAATTCATTTGAAGGGTATCCTTGAATTGAATAGAGTTAAAGGATGGATACCATAACTCACATTGAAGAAATACCAATAATTTTTTATGAATAAACAACCATGAACAACCCTCCTAGCATTTTTTGACTTCTAGTTCCATGGTGATTTTAGAGAGTCTTCTAAGAGAGAGGGGTTTGTGTTTTAGATAGAGGGGTATAAAATTAGGTCTTAGGTTTTGAAACACTTTATTATACCTAATAAACCCTAAAACTAGCGTCCTAGGGTCATAAAAGACTTGGGGTGAATTTACCAAACACCCCAAGGTCTTACAGGAAACTTACAGCTTTTGGGGCAGTCAACACCAACGGACCAACCAACAGACCATTTGTCAAACGAAAGACCATTGGTGGGGTCTCGTTGGTTGAGACTTAGATCCAAATGGAGCCTAAGCAATCCCAACTTGTAGGGCTAATCGGCTCCCTAGGTCGACAGACCGTTGGTGGACCAACGCACTGTCGTGAGGGTCGTCTATTGGTCATTATTTTTGGCAGCTAGATCCAAGTATTGGGACCTTCATCTAGGGACCATTGTAGGTCCTAGGCGGGGTCGTGCCCAGACGTTAAAACACTAAACTAAGTCGTCTAGATCTTAGGAACATCTCATGCATTTTTCAAGTAAAATGAACACATAAAACTCACTCAAACACCTCAAGACACACAAGCGCTATCTAAACCAAACTTCACGCACTTCCTAATAACACTAAAGTAACTCATTTTAACTTCAAGTTAACTCAAGAAACACTCACGAGGCTCTACTTCACCTTAGTTCATTTTAGGGCATTACACTTGCAAAACTAGGTAATCTAAGTGTTTTGTCTTCTAATGTTCTAACCCACTATAGGGTCTTGGCTTGGAATTCCTTTAATCATTCCATGTCTGTCATTTCTACTAGCTCAGATCTCCTTGATATAGAGGTAGCAAACAATCAAAATGTCATAACCTAGCATATTTATAAATAAGAACTTCTTTAGCCAAAACAAAAAGTACTCTCATTTATGAAGTTTAAGATACAAGAGTTTTTTTTAATAATTGTAACTTTGTATAAAATTGTAATTTAATGGGAATCTAGTAAATACTAACTGAAAATAATATTACTCTGGAAGACTAGTTACATAATGTTGTCCTTAGAAGTTTCAGTCTTAGTGACGAACATTTTTTCATAATATTAGTGATAAAAAGAATATTTTTTCAACTATGAAATACATATAATATTATAGAAAAATGAAGTTATATCCAACTAAACTAAATAGGTAGTGATGCATCAATTTTGTAAACCTTATATGACCTCTTTAGTGACGAAATATTTTATTCTATTGCCTTCCAAATTTTATAATTTCTATGACAAAAAGCTTGTCATTAATACTATGCAATTGGGACAAATATAATTTACGTAGTAAATAGAAATCTATTTAGTGACGAAACATCAAACTATCTTTTTATACATTAAGTAACCCATGATTTAGCTACGATTAGTTGACGAATTAATTTTTCGTCTTGAAAAATATTTTGTGACGAAATGAGTTTTATGTGACAAATTTTTAGTCACTAGTACTCAAATTTGTTGTAGTGAATCGAAGTAGAACTTGTACCCCTTCGTAATGTTGAGACTAACTCCAACACATCTAGTCGTCTTATACTTATTAAAATCACTACTTCGTTTTGTTGAATTATGATAATTGATTTCAAATCTTGGTTATCGAATTTAGTGGAATCATCCACCCATTTTTACCTATTGCTACAATATATTGACTTGCATCTTAGCTTCCAATTTGATTTATTAAATTTATATCACTTCTTATGGATTCGACATTGTTTGGTATATTCACTGCTAGCAATAGATGTTTCATTTGAGTCTCTAAATACTTGATTGAAGAGGAGAGTGAGATTTAACAGATTGAGTCAAATTCAAAACATCACTTCTTTGATCTTTGACCCTTTTTTCCATAGATTCAATTTATTTAGAACACTACTCAACATCTTCTGAATATTGGAATTGATAAAGTCAATCACACTAGCTAGAGATTAGGAAGTATCAGCTCTTTTGGGAAGCACATTTTGTTTGGAGATCTAATAATTGTACCTATCATGTCCTCTAGCTTGTCTTGTTCACATTATTTTATTTCCCGATCTCTCCATTGACAATATCGTTTTCTCCAACCATGATTCTCTTACCCAAGGATGTCAAGGATCGTTTTTGGCCTCTTAATACACTGATTGATAAATCGATTCTGTGCTAGCCAAGTACATAATGTATTCATCATACATGACACAAGAACTCTCGGCTTCAAGTAGTGCTTTATTTAGGCTCTGGTGAAATTCATACTTTTAGTTACTATGACCATAATGTATTTGGATAATATATAAAATAATATAATCATCTTAGCCACCTTTTTGTTATGTTGATCTTTTTCATTCTTTTTAATTTCATTGGTTAATATTGAAGTAAAAACAATGCCTCCTTTTACTCAATAACGCGTATGCCACGCCATATTGATTTTTTTCTATTTGATCATGTGATACGGTACCTTGAGGATAGGAGATGTTCAAAAAGATCCTTTCTACATATTGTTCACTACTCCTTGATTTAGTTCATGTAATGTACGATTGAATTTTCTATTAATACTCACTCGACCATTCGATGAAACAAGCAATGTGCCACTTTTTTTTAAAACTTAGCCACACTTCATGTATAATCTCTCCCGACATTTGGTCAAAATTGTTTATCTCATTCCTAAATTTCAACATTTCGTAAGGTGGATAGGATCTTTCAACAAATTAAGTCTTCAATACCTACCTAAGTGGTAACTAACCCGTAACAAATTTCTCCAAAATGTGTTGTTATAGCATTTCCAGTCAATTAGAAAGGACACAATCTCATTGGGTGGATTCTTCCCTCATAGTTCACATTCTTACAGGGAGACACAAATCCATAAAATTCCTCAAGTGTTATTTAACATTTTCCACTGAATGGCCTATGAATAGTTCCATCATTAGTATTAAACAAAGAGTTGATCTTGTAAATAGAAATATGACATCTCCTACCTTGATGGTAGAAATTTTTTTCCTACTTCACGGGTTCTTCATTTGCATAAAAATTATTTGCAAGTCCCCTTCATCAATACTTTTTTGTCATCTACTTGATTCATATTACTATATTTTTGTCAATGAACAGCAAAAAAAAGTAACAAAAAAACAACATGCACACAATCTTGAATTTAGAGATCAACAATAGACGATCACTAACGAATCCCCAAAAACCCGCCATATTTTATAAACAAATGTCCCATATTTCAGGACATATGCGGTTTTCTGTAAAAAAAAATTAATCAACTAATGAGGTCGGGGTCAAACCACAAGAACGCTATTTGAAGGAATTACGAAATTGCTTTCTGAATTGGCCTACATATATAGAAATTGGGGTTATAACTGAAAATTAAAAATTAATCAATATAATGCAGCAAAACTTGGAACACCATAAATAAGATCTAACATGATTGAAAATGAATAGGGGTGTGTGCATAAATATTAGGGTTTTAACTATAACATGCAAACTTATAAAAACATTATAGATTAACATACGGGTATCACTTGGTCTAAGCTACTCTTTCATACTCTCCCAAACTACAAAGGGTATGTCCTTTAGATTCTTCTGATCTCCAAGACCTTTTCAAACAAAACACCAAACATTGATGAGTAGATAGATTGTTCCTAGATGATATCATTTAATGGAAAATAACTCGAATTATCCCTTTCTTGGCTAAAATCCATAGAATAATTTAATAAAGTTCTCAAGCCTTACCTTTCAAAAGTAAAATTCCATATTAGAGATATAAACTAATATTTGCAACCACAAATTCATAGATTGAAACTTAAGGAACGATTAATGTTAAAGCCGATTAATCTATACTCTTCGACGTATTACACCCCAATCTAGAACCGACACTCATAGTCAATTGTCTAGATCCTTATAAAATAGAAAATACAAACAATCACCATAAAAAAAATCTCCATTCAAAGCTAATTTGATTGAAAAAACATTAATTCTAAGCTTTACTCAGCACAAATCTGAGATTTCTTTCTTTACAAGCTAGAAAGTTCTTCATTATTGCTCTCAATTTGTTTGTTGCTTTTACTTGTTTTCTCTATCTAGTCTATATTTAACTTGGGATAAAACTCTCTACGCATCATTGTGAAAATATCATTTTCATCCATGGAGAATTCAAAAGTAGCACTTTTCCATAATTACATTTTTGTTGTTTGGCTCCTGTTCTGACTGGTAGTGGGTCGGTGAGACATCAACCAGAGAAACTAGAGTAGGGGTTGCCTTCTTGACATAACCTTTTGCTCTAACTGAAGAGTCTGCTCTAAGAACGACAAACCATCGATAATTAATCATACAACAACAATTGTAAAACTGATATTGGGGAAACTTTATTCCATCCATCAAGGCCTCAAGCCGATAAGACACATGTTTGTTGTTGTAGAATGGTAGTTCCATCGCCAGTGTTCTTCAATTATTTCAGGCTTCAAATCCATCAACTTTATAGACTCAAACCCTTATCAATAAACTATAATTGAATAAATGGTAACAATATTCCTGTAAATTTCTAGACTCAAACCAAAGCTTAAACTTTGAGAACTTTTCATAAATCGTTGATCTCGTAAAGACTTTAGAAGAGTCCTCTAATACTGCTCATGCTTATCCTTTTGTACGAGTACACAAAAATTTCATAAATTAACACACTTATGAAAGAGTCTATATAAGGAAAATACATATGTGTCATCAACTACATGAATGTCGTTAGGTCATTAATCAACTCAATAGACATCACTAGCAACTCATACTGACCTTAACAAGTCCAAAAGGTTGTCTTAGAGATGCCTTTCCCCCTAGTCTTTAGCTAGTGGTAATAGGATCTCAAATATACATAAGAAAACACCATAACACCAAGAAACTAGTCAAAAAAGCTATTTATCTAAGGCATAAGATAACTAATCTTCATCATCACCTTGTTTAAATGCCTCTAATCCATAGAGATGTACGTATACACATTTTTCTTACTCACAAAATTATCCAGGGAAGGCACAACCCCCAGTTGAATGATTCCCATATTGAAAAGATCTCGACACTAAGCGGTGAGATCCTTATGCTCTAAAGGGCCTATACACTGTGACATAATAGAGATTGGATGAGGTCCTATGTCAACTTCTATAGAAAAATCAATATCTTGCTCCAATAGAAGGCCTATTACATAGGTAGGAAAGACATTCATCAATTGATTGTCCCATGGACCAAATAAATTATAGGGCCATCCCTACTAATATTTGTCACATAGCTCAAACACGATAAGTATTTGCTACAGACCAACCCTAATTCTCTAAAATAAGAAATATCCCTAATTGGTGTATGGTAAAAAGAGTTATGTCATATTAGAGGAGAGATACTAGACGTGGATTAGGTAATGGTCTTAGTGAAGCGATCGAAGACTGCATGGGAAGGGGATAACTACTCCATGAAAAAACTATAACCAAAATCAAGAATGTACAACATATTAATATCAGACCAAGTAGCCCACCCCTAATAGTCACCAATCATGATCTACAACTTGATTCACTACTAAATACTCACCCATAGTGGTCGAGAAACGAATGACAGAAAACTAGCAATAATGGGATGCATAATATATTCATAAATAAGAAAATTTAGAACCCAGATAAAATAAAGGTCATTCAAGTTGATGGCATATAAGGATTATCTTAGTGATGATACCGTCAACTGCCTCATTTTGTTCCCTAGCTAGTGATGAATAAAGAAGGCCCTATCTATCTCTAAACATAGAATCTTATGTTCCTCCCTTCTTACTTTTATCCATGAGGTCTTCCTTAAGACCCTTGGTCAAACACATAGTGATCCAAACCCTACTCACTAATTCTAGCCGAAGGTGTTATTGCTAAAACAAATCTTCTATTTGTAGAGCAAGACAATCATGTGCCACTAGGGACACTCTCTACAGAAGTGGTAAGGATCACCACAATCATAAAAACCCATTGAATCATGACTCTATGAAAATTAGCCACCCTAACCGAAATAATCGGAATGTGAGCTCCTAAAACTCTAACTTAAACCCATAACACCCCTCGGCAATCTAGAATTCCGCATGAATAGGCTAGCTAGACTAACTTTTGTGCCGGTAGAATTGGAGGGGTCTATCATAATTGTCCTTCCCCTTGAGTGGGAGCCACAATATCTTTCCTAGTGATAGGCACTCTTATCGCTACCCTTGAGGCATTGTGGCGGAGCTCCAAATAATATGGGAGTGATAAAAATCCAGAAAAGATCTACCTGTTAAAGCCATTGACTTAGTAGAAACTTGCAGCTATAAACTCAAATCACAAAAACGCAATGAACTATCTCCTATTTTATAGGTAGATTCATGGAAGAGTGCAAAGAGTGCTCGTAAAATTTAGCCTCGTACTCCAATATGGTATAGAGTCCTCCTCTCATCTAGCAAAGTCATAAAGTTGTCGATCTTTAGTGCTCCTACATAGAAACCTATCACAGAAAGACTATGAAAACATAGTCCAAGACAAAAGAGATGACCCAACTAGCCTACACTTCATATACAAATGAAACCGCTACATGCATTGTCCCTTAAGGTTATACTAATATCACCTTTGCTGGAATTTACTAAACCATATATAACTTCTCATCGTATGTCGTCAAAAATCAATAGGGATCCTCCCATAAATCCCCGAAAAACCTTGGATGATTCACTCTCAAAAAATGTCTGAGCAACGTATACTCCTATAAAGGTCTAACTCCATCTGCAATAACTAGATGAGTAGCAGTGTGTACTGATGGAACCTTAACCTATGGAGACACTTGTTCAACATAAACCAATGGTGCAGGTATCGATGATCCTTATTTTTCTCCATGTCTTATAGAAATACAAATAACTAAATGATAGTCGCATGAAGAAATGGGTGATGAATGTCTTTGTTGGATGTTGCGCTAGTTTAAGCCCCAACAAGTATAGAGGAATAAGAGCTTGCAGAGGTTATAAAATTGTAGTATGATTCATGTAGTTTATTAAATCCTGAGATACTGTTTAAGTCATACATAACATTGGGGTCACCCTTTACTCCTTGTTGGAGCTCTATATTCTTGCAGTGCATCACCGGTGACCATTGAACCACACATAGAAGCCATAATGAGAAAATGTGAGATGATAAAAATCTATGAACAAGATAAGAACACTAAATGTGAACATAAATAAATAATCTTCCTAATAGGGTCGTCCTTGGTGCCCTGCAATTCTCTGAATGTCTCAGCCATCCCAATGTTATTTTGGGTTTTTCACCTAACCTTCCTAAAATTAGTTGGATAGTTTCCTAGGGTAATGTTAGGTATTTTCAGTGGGTTTATAAGTCTAAAACACATATGAATTCACTTTTCAAAATCAAAACCCAAATCCCTAAAGAGCTCTCTAGAACTACATTGCATCATAAACTCAAGGTAGAGGTTGGATTGAAGATTCTTTGGTGATTTCTCCGTCAAATCTTCTCAATTTTGTGTTCTAGACTCAATTAAGGTATGGCCATCATCCTTGAATCTCTTTTTTTAAAGGATCCAAATTTCAAAGTGATTTCCAATGTCTTTCAAAAGATGAAATTGTTCTATTTTAATATCTAGCCATGTGTTCTTGCATAAAACATCTTTATTCGTTGTATATTGATTGAACTGATGTTCATTTAATGATGTTAATCTAATTATTCTATGAATCCGTGTAATTCATGAAACCCTAAGTTTGACTATTTTATGGGTGTTTTGATTATGTCTTAATGCTATTAAATTCTTGTGAAGTTTTATTCGGGATATTGAATTATGAAAAAATAATGCTAGAACTGTAAGTAGGCTGCCCTAATTTGATGAATTCATATTGTATTATCTTTGATTCATTGTATATTGTGATTATTGAATTGAATTGGTGACTATGGCTATTGGTAAGAGCATTTGTATATTGAGTTAGTTGAATTGGCAATGGATTTTATTTGTGAGGTTGGATTGTGGTATGTTGATCTAACTTTCTCTATTTTGTGTTGTATAGGACTTAGATGATAATGATGTTTGTATGGTCCACTTATGGTGGCAGTGGGTATATGCTATACTTGTGAATTATGTGGCCTTGTCGGCATTACTCTATGAATTGTGAATCAATGTGGCCTCGTTGGCATTACTTTATCAACTATACTATTATGATGTACTACTTGGCTATGTCATCATTGTGAAGATCTTGATGACTTATGTGCATATGTGAGTCAATTCATGAAATATCTTAGTTAGTGATATTTGTCTTTAGTAGGCTATAGTGAAGTTGTTATGTGTATTATCTCATGATTGAAGTGTGATTCTTGTTGAATTATATGAGACTTGTGATGGTTTATATGGATGATTCTATAGTAGTGGTTAGGATGACCTATAGATGACTTGGTTGCCCCTATGTGCTTCTATAATGTTATGATATATGTGATATTGTGTAGTATGTGTGTGTCTTGTTTTGGTATACTTATGTCCCTTTCTTGATATATATAAATGTGAATATGACCTCTTGAAATAGTATGCTAAAACTTCTTAGTATTGTATGTGTGATTGATATATGACCTGGAAGATAGTTCAGAAGGTCCTTTATGTGGAACCTTCATCCTAGATGTAAGGTTATGATATCCTTGAAGTTTAAAGCCATAGTGGTATCCTTCTTCTGTTAATGGTTGACTTAAGGTCGGTTCGCTGGAACGACATTAAATCATCCTTAAGAAAGTCATTGAGCCATTCTCTTGACCATTGTAAGTAGACATAGTTGACCCTCTTCAATAAGGTGTAATGTGATTAGGTTGTAAACTTGATATACAGCCTCTTCATATGCTATTTTATTGAAAATACTCAATGAGAACAAAGGCTAGCATTGAGAGAGTATTCTTGGGAAGTTGCTCTAACTAAGATTATATGAGAGAATAAGCAAACCCTCGATATTACTTAATCATGTGACTACATGAGATGTGTCCTAGTTCTACCATTGGCAAGTAGAACAAACCTCAATCAGAGTAGGTGCATAACTCCGGATTACATGCACAGCTAGTATGGTCTATGTCTCTTATTGCCTATTCTCATCATATGGAATACCTACTAGTGTTGGAGAAGTTCTAAGAAGTTTAGGTAGTGGTATGCAATGCTATCTAGACATTGCACAATTAGGCTTTGAAGATTTTAGTGAGTGATTCCCTAGGTCTTCTCCAATACTATTATTTGAATATCTTTAAGTGTTGAATGACTCTTAAATGAACTACTGAAGATAATGGCTAAAGTTAAATATTATGTTAATGAATACGTACTAGTCTAGAGTAACTTTAAGGATTTCCTAGTTAAGGTGTGGAGGGAGCATGGGAATGGTCTCTTCATGTCTTACCTAGGAAAGTCTTAAGATTGACATTAGATGGGAAAGTTGACTAACAAATGAGAGTAATCTTATCTTAGGTAGCCTAAAGGATATCTTAGGTGTGTGTGTGAAGGGATTGTATCGGTGGTTAATTCATAACTCACTCAAGTGATCCTTAGAATCACCTTTGGTAGGAGAATCTCATGTTTATGTGTTTGATGTCTTCTTAACTCTATCTATTGATATGTAAGTTATAGGTGAAGTTACAGTGAAGGTTACTGTAATGTTTTTGTATTGTCACTTTAATTTGATATAAATTGAATATGACTTGCAATGTGTTTAAATTGTGATTCTTGGTGTTTAAATCTTATTCTTATACTTTTAATATGATGTTTTAATCAAAAATAGCATATTTCACATAAATATCCATTTCACATGAATTTATGCATTATGTCATAATTAGTGTATGCATTGTACTAATTCCGTACATTTTATCTATCTCTAAAGTTGTAGGTGGAAGGTGAAAGGTGTCTTGAAGCAAAGCTTGGAAACTAGGACTCTTTCAAGTAAAGTTGGGGTATGTCCTCACTTGATTCGAGGACATTTTGTTCGGAGACTTTTTTTATTCAAAGTATTTTAATAAAATAAGTATTTCTATATTTCAATTGTATGGATTGTGTCCCAAGTATTCTTGAATGTAAGATTGGGATATGTTGGTACTTAGTATTTTTCTATGATTTTATATGAAAGATATTTCTATTATATTTTAAAAGGTTCTAATTTTGCACTACTTTTCATACATGTATGCAATGAATGATATCTAAGGCTTTTAGAAGACCTCCGAGAGGTCAAGTACGCCGAGTCGCACTCCGTGAGTGACATATCTTCTAGGGTGTACTCTCGAGATGTGACAAAACTTGGTATCAGAGCATTGGTTATTAAAGTATTCTTAAGAATCAAAAAGTCTCATAAACACACATCTAGTAGAGTCTTGATTATCAGTGTGAGTCCCGATCTATGAACGAGAGGATGTAGGATGATAGAGTTTCCCTCATTCTCTAATCTTGTGTCGTACTGTAGATTAAAAGTTATTAATGTCCTTATTAATGCTTTTCTTTGTGTTTTAGGAAGATGAATACTAGAAGGATGGTCTTTAGAATGTTGGAAGAGGGAAGGGTGCAAGAGGAAATTCCCCTTCAAGTTGAGCAAGTTCTTCAAGGTTCTCAAGGTGCTTAAGGTGTTCAAGTCCCTATTGGAGGTAATGGTAATGAGATTTTAGTGGTTAAACAAGACATGACTACTGGGTAAATTAGAGAGTCTCTACTTTCTTTTGACAGAATCATGACTACTCATGTGAATAGAGGTGTTTAACCTTGACAGAATGCCTTGGAGAGTACTATGACCTCTAGAATTGAGAGACTTTGTGAGGATGAATCTTTCTATATTTCTTGGCTCTAAGGTGGGAGAGGATCCCCAAGAGTTTCTAGATGGTGTTTACAAGGTGTTGAATGACATAAGGGTAACTTCTAGGGAGAAGGCGGAGTTAGCTTCGTACCAATTGAGGGAGGTTTCTCAAGTGTGGTACACACAATAGAAATATAATAGGCTGGTTGTGTTGGGTCCTATAGAACTGGAGGAGTTGAAGGAGGCTTTCATAGGAAAGTACTTTCCCCGTGAGAAGAGGGAGGTGAAGGTTGAAGAGTTCATTAATCTCAAGCAAGGCAACTTGAGTGTTGAGGAGTATTCCTTGAAGTTCACTATGTTGTCTAGGTATGATCCATCTTCGGTGTCTAACATTAGGGATGATATGAGTAGGTATGTTACTGGTGTTGCCGACCTTCTGAAAGAAGAGTGTCGTACCGCCATGCTCCACAATGACATGAACTTGTCCAGGCTTATGGTGTATGCTCAATCCATTGAGGTTTCCAAGCTTAGTAGGATTTATAGAAAATTTAGGAATGGATCTAATGAGAAAAACCAACATGGGTTCAAGAAGAAGGATCCAATCAAAGATGAACTTAGGGATCCTAAAGTCAAACTTGAGAAGGAAGTGCTACTTTTGGGAAGAAGCACTATGAGAAATGTCAATTTGGTACCGAGAATTAATTTGATTGTAGAATGGAAGGACATAAGGTGAGAGATTATCCTTCTATTGCGGCTAGAGGGAAATAAGGTAAGCAAGTTCCTCCAAGTGTTTCTGGTGACGATGATCCAAGGAAGTCTCACTTCTATGCACTCCAGGCAAAGGGATCAAAGTCGGATGATTAAGATGATGCTAGTAAGTTATGGTTTTTCTCTCTTTAGTTCTATGAGTTACTTATACCTGAGGGATTATGGTGAGTAGTAGAGTTGTGAATTGTTTTCTCTTCTCTTCTATTCAATTCATGCTTGAGAGTTAGAAAGTCATAGTAGCACATTGCATTTTGTTTAGGAGTCTCATTGGAATTGAATTTCATTGATTCCTTGCATTGTGCATCTTATAAAGTTATGATTATGTTGTAAATTGATTTTCTATTGTTTTATATCTTGTATTGTCATGCTTTCATCATAAATTGCTTAACAACAGCATTTTTGGAAATTAAGCATAGTTCACTGTGTTGCCTAAATAGTTCATTGTAAAGATTTTCAAATTTTGACTAAATTGTTCTTTTTGTTGAAAATGGTATAGTGTGTATAGTACTGATATATATGAGCATGGTAATGAATATAGAAGGAGTTATCCTATTTGAAATGAAGAATGTGAATCTTATGATATGATGAGTGGTAGATTATTTTCTAGCTTTTTGTTGTGTTTTGAGTCTCCTGATTATGCGAAATTGGTGTTCCTCCTAAATTGTGTATTGTGTATGGTGTGGTATGGTTATGTGTTGATAGTATTTAGTGTCTTATCTCTTTAGAATGTTTAAAATGAAGCAAGTGCTATTCGAGGAAGAATGTTGTCCAAGTGCGGGAGAATGTAACACCTATAAAATGACTTAGGTGAAACTAGAGCCTAATGCTTGTGTTGATTTTTTGAAGTCCTAAATTGGGTTAACATGATATAATGAGGTAGTGTTTAAATTTTCATGAAGTTTGGAGGTCAAACGTCCAAGACATTTGAAAGGTTTGCCTTCAAACGACCTAGTGAGTCGTAGAGTGTTTCATCAAGTTTTACGTGTTTTTTTGGATTAAATTGATGTGAGATGTACTAAACATGTATAAAAACATATTATAGTAGGAAAAGTCTGGGGAAAACTCCCCAAGGACCAACCAAGGGGTCCTTGAGGAGGACCCATCCTTATTGCAAAAACTGCCTAAGGCAGCCCCACCTTCGGAGGGCAATCGACGCTCAGTAGGATGGTCGCTCATAGGATGGTCCACGCCCCGTAGGTGGTGGAATTGATGGAGACTTATCTAGGTATCTTAAGCTTACATTTTTCAGGTTTTGTCTTAAACAACGTTGACCAGCACGAGCAATCTAAGGGACGACGCCATAGGCGCTGGTCGTCGTTTGTGGCCTGCAATTCTCTGCAAAGTCTCGGCCAGCCAAAGGGTATTTTGGGTTTTCACCTAGGCTTCCTAAAATTATTTTGACTGTTTTATATAGCCATTTTAGGTATTTTAAGTGGGTTTACAAGTCTAAAACAGTTAGATGAATTAACTTTTAAAAATCAAAACCCAAATCCCTAAAGAGCTCTCTAGAAGTCTATCGGAGCCAAAACTCAAGATAGAGCATGGATTGAAGATTATTTGGTGATTTATCAAAAAAATCTACTCAATTTCGTGGTCTAGAATCAATTAAGGTATGACTTCATCCTTTAATCTCTTTTCTTCGAGGATCCAAACTTCAAATTGATTTCCAAAGTCTTTCAAAAGATGAAATTGTCCTAATTTGATATCTAGCCATGGTTTATTGCATAAAACATTTTGAAGAATTGTATATTGATTAAATTGATGTTAGTTTGATGACTTTAACCTATTTACTCTATAAACTCATGTAATTCATTAAACCATAGTTTTGATTATTTTATGGGTGTTTTGATTGGGGATATTGAATTATGAAAGAATCATGCTAGAATTGTAAGTAGTATTCCCTAATTTGATGGATTCAGATTTTATTTTCTTTGATTCATTGTATATTGTGATTATTGAATTGAATTGGCGATTATAGCTATTGGTAAGAGCTTTTGTATATTGAGTTGGTTTAATTGACAATGGATTGGAGTTGTGAGGTTGGATTGATGGTATGTTGATCTAACTTTCTCTATTTTGTGTAGTATAGGACTTTGATAATAATGATTCTTGGTATGGTACACTTATGGTTCTGCTTATGTGCTATACTTATGAATTATGTGACCTTATCAGGATTACATTATGAATTTTGAATTACTGTGGCCTCGTCGGCATAACTTTATTAACTATGTTATTATCATGTAGTACTTGTCTATGTGATTGTTGTGAAGGTCTTAACGACTTATTTGTATATGCAGAGTGAAAGCATGAATTTCTTAGTTGGTTATATGTGTCTCTACCAGGCTATAGTGAAGTTTTTATGTGTATTACCCTATGATTGAAGTGTGATGCTTTGTTTGTCACATCCGGGTTTACCCCTAGACGTAACCGGCGGCATCGTTCTTTTGAAGGATTAAGACTAGCCTTTTAGTTTCATCTCGTATCATTCATAGGTTGAAAATGCGAAAAAATTTAAAACTTNTATCGAGTATACATAGACCCTTCATATAGGATGGTTACATAGCCTTCTACTTTTATTGCATATGCATATATAAATATATAGAAATAGTCTCAAATTGTCTCATCTCATACCATCTAAACGAATATCAAAATATGGGCATAGCCGTTACATCAATTCAACAAGACCATGTATAGGTCATACGAAAGTACAATATTCAACTAAAAAGAAAAGGGATGATAAAGTCAATAAGCTCATAACAAAATCCAAAGCTAGAGGATGGCATTGCCCTCGAAAGTTGAGGACCTACCCTACTTGGATGAAATGAATAATCCAAGCCTTCAACAATATCTCCTTCAAAACTCTTCAACGACCGGAACCTAAAATGTATGGGAAAAGGGAAGAAAATGGGGTTAGTACTCCACATGTAATAAGTATGAGATCTTATGCACATACACAAGAAAAACATGCTAAAAGGGACTTTTTAGTCAAAAAATGTCATTTTACCCCTTTAGGGACTTAATGCAAAACCAAGTCATATCATTCAAGCAACATGCTTACTATCATACAAGTTATACTTATCCCCAACATAATTGAAACCATGATTTAATGCAACCCTAACATAAAGGAATAATCTCACAAGAATGAATAGGAGTTAAACATATCATAATGAGCAAGACAACTGCTCACAAGTCCTTATCAAACTCAACAAGTGCAATGACAAAGCAAAGCTCTATAACCTTACTCAATCAAGTATCCTCAACAAGAAAACATGACCATTGTCCAAATATACATTCATGGCATTTAGACTTGCATTTTATAATATATTATCATTATAATCCAAGGCATATTCATAAATAGACTAAGCAACATATAGTATCAACAATGTGCCATGGTCAATATGTATGTACATCATATATTATCATAACATAAACATATATAAGAACCTCCTCCTAAACTCCCCTCAAGGCTAACTAGTGCAATGTCTAGGTAAAGTCCCATACCCCTACCTATACTAAGCTAGACCCCTTAATTTATACAATTTATAGTTTAAGTCCTTTAATTCATTTTACCTTTTGGGAACATCTTTCCCTAACCGACATAGACCACATGAGCTAGTTTGGAATCCGGTGTCATAAAACCCAACACCAAACGAAGGCGGACTACTTGCCAAGGTAGTACCAAAATAAGAAACATAGAAACTATGTGGATCCACTAGCTAGTATTCCTATGGGGGCAACATAGTTCAAGTACTATGAGATTTAGTTGGTTCCCTCTTAATGCGCCATGTATTATAGTCTCCAATCTTGAGAGTAATGTAGTGTTCCCAACCTTCCCTATTTGGGATTCCCTATTTGGGAAGGGACACTCTCCTATCTAGTTCACTCGGTGCTAAGCTAGAGTCCTTTTTTTTTTAAAATGTGTTTAAGCCTTTAATTATCAATCATAGCTTAATTAAGCCCATGGGGTCTACACTTTGTACAATTATCACCATCAATAGCTCAATTAGAATTGTATGAGTCTAAGTCCTTTCATCACAATTCATATAAGTGAGGTTAACACATTAGCATTTCATAACATATTAATGAACATTGATAGTTTTCACCATCCTTATAGAACATACACCTTAATAAACCTCGCAACATAGTCAAGACATTTTAATTCAACATCATACAACCCTATAATCCTAGTATAAGGCATACTCGAATGTAATATAATGACTTAACAACAATTAATCACAATTTGAAGTAAAGATAGAGATTCTAAGACTTACCATGTCTTCCTCATAGACTATCATCAAGGTCTTACCATCAACCCATAAGTAAACCTAAACTGAGGAGTAACATCATCACACAATGATAACCAATAAGATAACAAGGCCAATTGCATCTCTATAACACAATTCATCTTTAAATCACAACTTGAGACAAGGTATATAGGCTAATTTCACATTATAATTCATAACCTAAATAACCTCTCAAGAACTAGCATGAAAGGACTATAATTCATTTTAATTTAATCATAATACCACCATAGGATAGTAATGGAATCAACAACCAACTCAATTGAATGATCAAAATACAATATCGTTCAAGATCACTACCTAGGGTTAGGGATAGAGGATCATACTCTTCAATTTAGACCAAACCATCAACAATTACTATAAAGAAGATGAATTAAACATTAATATACACAATATAAACCTAAGAATTCATTAACAACTCAATCCATAACTTCAATTTTGTAGTTGAATGAAACCCATAGGAAAACTCAACTTTTTGAAATCTATTTTGAAGGAACCCTTTGAGGAAAGGATCTCAAAGGTAAATAGAACCCATACCTTAATGATTTGTTGAGAATTGAATATTAATCCACCATTTTTCATACCCCAATTCACCTACCAATCTATGATTCTATGGAGTCTTCCAATTAGAGAAAGAAAGAAGAGAAAAGGAATAAAGTTTATGTTGAGAGTTGTCTTTAGGTTAATGAGGGTTGAGGGTATTTATAGTGAGACTTAATAAACTTATTTAGTATCCCTTTAATCCCCAACTAACCCCTAAACCACTTAATTAATTAAATGAAATCATTTAAAATTTAACAGTGAAACTCGACCCCGATTGACGGGCCGTCTGTGAGTCGACGGACAACCGCCCCTCCATCCTACACTCCGTCGTCTCGGTCAGAGACTTTGCAGGTGAGGGCTTCATCCAATTTGTCTAAGTGTGGGACGGTGGTGGCATCTACGCCCCGTCGATCCACACACGTACCGTATCCTCCATCTCTGCACTCCTTCGATAAGTCTAGAGACTGTACAGGTGAAGGGACCTTCTCTACAATATAATTTGTGGGATTACAGTGGCATTAAATCCCCGTCGAATCTACACAAAGACCGTCTTCTGTCCCGTCGATGCACACGGTCAGGCAGTGCTGCATCAAACTACAGGGGTCCTTCTCAAGGGCACTTGGTTGATCCTTGGGGAGTCGTACTTGGAAGTTTCAACCATGGAACAACTGAAACACCCATTAGCAACCTCTACACCAATTTTCGTATATTTTCAACTCCTAAAAGTTAGTCAAAAAGGTTAAGGTACACTAACATCCCTTTGAACCAACTTCCTGAATGTTTTGGTTCTTAAACCTCCTAAATGACCTATATTCATTAAAAATGGACTAAGAAACATTTTTTAGACTTTATGACACCTAATTTAGGCATTACAATGACTCTTGGATTTTCAAGGTGTTACATTGTCAAATCCGGGAAGTACCCCCTTGACGTAATCGGCATCGTTGTCCTCATTGAGGACTATGACTAGCCTTTTAACATTCATCATTACATTCATAGGTTAAAAGTGTGGATAAATTTGAAACTTTTTTTCTATATCTATCATGAGGTTTATATAGACCTCTCGCATACACATAATATATTAATATCGACTGTACATAGAACCTTCGTATAATAATAATACATAGTCTTCTATTTTTATGACACACATATATATAAGATAGAACATAGTCTTAAAACGGATGTCTCATATTATAACTAACTAAAAAAGAGTATTACGATCGGGAATATCAATACATTAAAAGCCACATATAGGCTATACAATCATAGTACTCAAACAAAAGAGAATGGACAACGTGTCTATAACACTAATCAACATCCAATACTAAAAAGTGGCATTGTCCTCGAAGTGATGCGGACGTACCCAACATGGATAATGAGGATCTAAGTCTTCTTCAAAATCATCATGAACCCTTCAAAGACCGGAACCTAAAATGTTGGGGGAAATGGAGAAATGGGGTTAGCACAGCACTTGTACTAAGTATGGAATCGTATTCACATAAAATTAATAAAACATGCTAAAAAAGGGACATTTTATTTAAGCATGCTAATTTACTTTTGAAAAGCCTTGTGCACATTGAAGAACCAATACAAGTCAATAGCACATCTTCAAAAAGTCAAAACCATGTACATCATCAGGCCAACAATATCAAGGCTAGTAAAGTAAACATGCATATCATCATAAATGAGCACATAACCAAAACAACTCTATCATCAAGTCATAATATCAACCAGAATGTATAAGAGTTCATAAAACCATAACTAAAGTAATACCCTTACTCATGAACCATCATTAAGTACACTAATACAATGGCTAAACAAGGCCCCATAACCTCACTCAACCAAGTAAACCAACAAGAACCATAATCAATGCCCAACTTCACATACTATTCCATTAAGAGTAAATATCCTCATACATTTGCTATAGATACCAACCACATCTTCATAAGTGAAACCAACATCACATAGTGTCATTAACATGTAAGATCAACATATACATATCATTTGCATTTATAAGCATATCAGCACATAAGCATATAAGAACATCCTTCTAAGACTTCCCTCAAGGATAATTAGTGCAATGTATAGGTAAAGTCTCATACCCCTACTAGACCAAGTCGAACCCCTTAGGTTATCCTAGTTAGAGATCACTTTATTACTTCATTTTACCTTTTGAGAACATCTTGCCTTAACAGACATAGACCACATGAGCTATTGTGGAATCCGGTGTCATGGATCCCTACACCAAAAGAAGGCGGACTACTTGCCAAGGTAGTACCAAAACATGAACAAAGCACCTATGTGGATCCACTAGATAATATTGCTATGCTGGAAACATAGTTCAAGAACCAGGATATGTAGTTGTGACCCTCTTTATGGTACATGCATCAGACTCTCCAATTTCATGAGTACATTAGTGATCCTACCTTCCAATTGTGTAAAGGGACACTCCTCACTCTAGTTCACTCGTTGCTAAGCTAGAGTCCCTTTTGAAATGTATTTGAGTCTTCATTAAACATCATAACTTAGTTTAGGTCGTAGGGTCTATACCTTATATAATCATCATCATAGCTCAACAAGAATTGAATGAGTATTTTCCTTTCATTACAATTCACACATGTGAGGTTAGCACATTTACATAATCACATCATAATAAGGAACATTGGTAACTTATCATCATCCTTATAACATTTACATCTTAGCCAACATCTTACAAACCATACTTCAGGACATTCCAATTCAAAATCATACCAACCCTATCAATCTTAACATAAGGTATACTTCAATACAACTTCATTACATAACACAAGTAATAATAATTAAAGTAAAGAATTGAGATAACAAGACTTACCCCAACCTCCTTCACAAGTCATCATCAAAGGTTTTACCATCAACCATCCAATTCAACCTAAAAATGAGTGTAATATGATCACACAATTGTAATTTACACAATAATAAGTCAATTGAATCACTACTTAACAATTCATTACTAGTTCATAGCTTAGGATTAAAGACTTAGGTCAAATTCATGATCTACTTCACAACCAAGAATAATTAAATCAAGAAGAAGCATAATTGTATTACAATACATCATAATAAACTCACAATTATCTAAATAAACCACAAACAAAGCAATTCATAAAGTCAAATTCTTAATAGAAGAAAACTCACTTGAAAACTCTTCTTTTTGAATTAAAATAGGAGGAACCCTTTGGGGGGGAAATCCACAAAGGTGAAAGGAATGTAATACCTTACAAATTGATGAATATTTATGGTGAAAAATAGACTTTCTGCCCTACAACCCTCCTTTTCTTTGTCTTCTATGGAGTTTCTTTGGGAGAGAGAAGGAAAAGCAATTGGGTTTACGTAAAAAGAGAGTTAGGTTTAGTTTCATTAGGTTAGGTCTTTATATAGAGGTCCTTAATTAACTTAATTAGACCTTCCTTACCCCTAACTAATTAACTAACCACTTAATTAACTAATTGTATTAAATAATATAAAACAACAAAAACAAACATGATGATGAGTCGTAAGTCAGTCGATTCCCTTTCCCCTCTTCCGTCTTGCACATCCGTCGTTTGTGTCAGAGACTGGTCCAAATGGACCTTCAGCCAAAATAGTTAAGTTTAGGCCAAAGAAGGCATCGACGCACCGTCTATACAACCACGCCTCGTCGACTGTGGTTGTAGGTGCACACTGTCCAATTGATAGTTTTTTGCCGAATTTCAATGATCATATTCTAAGACCCTTTGGTTGGTCCTTGAGGAGTCATACCTGTACTTTTCGACTATAAACAAACCCTAATACGTACTAGACACCTCACCACTAAATTTCATCATGTTCCGACTCTTAAAACCTTGTCAAATAGACTAAGGCATGCTAGTACATCTTGAACTAGTTTCCAGTTGTCATGGATGTTTCCTTGACGCTTTGATTCCAACACTTCCTAAATGACTTATATACATTATAATTGACTCTGAAACAGTGTTGAAACTCTTAGAATGTTATGTTAGGCTCTATATTAGGCCTTAGACTTTCGGAGTATTACATTATCCCCCCCCCCCAGGAACATTCGTCCCCGAATGACACTAGAATTGTTCAAAAAGGAAAGAATAGACTCAAGACTATCAGCCCAACCAACAACATATCAAAACCTGAGTTACAATCAAAATCAATATAACCACATGACCCTTTTCACAATGCCACTCAACCCATCATTTTCAACTCATAAGAGTTCAATATTCATTTCATGCTTACTCATTATGCCAAAGCTTCAACGGCACAATATACCAAAATACACCACATAAGTTCAATTAAAGTAAAAGAACATTTTCTTGAAAACATTCATTTCAATAAGCATAATTCACTGTAACTCACTGTAACAAAGCACATAGTCAAAAATTTTACCAAAAATCAAGGAAACTTCAAATAAACTCATTATTTTCACTAAATATAGGGAAAAAATAACCTTAGTTATCGAATAGATGAGGGTAACGGGACTTCATGTCGGCATTGGCCTCCTATGTTGCACCCTCAACTTGGTGGCTCTTCCATAACACCTTTACGGAAGTCATCGCTTTGTTCCTTAACTTCTCTACTTGTGTATCGAGGATTTCAATCGAAACCTCCTAATATGAAGATTCTCTTGAACACCTAGACCTTCAATAGGAAGAGTAGACTCAGGATCACCAACATACTTCTTGAGCATGGAAACATGGAACACCAGATGAGCCGAAGTCAATTCACTAGGCAACTTAAACTCACATGCAACCTTACCAACCATTTGAAAAATTTCATAGGGACCCACATAATGAGGACTCAACTTCCATGTCTTTCCAAATCTCACCACCTCTTTCGTAGGTGATGTTTTTAGATACAGTTTATCTCCCTCTTCAAATTCTAAATCTCTTCTCCTATGGTCGCATAAGACTTTTCCCAGCTATAGGCTATTTTCAAGCGATTCCTTACTATATGAACCATATCCAAAATCTTATAAATCCATTCGGGACCGAAAAGTGAAGACTCTCCTAGTTGAAACTATCCAATTGAAGATATACATCTCCTATCATACAAGACTTCATAAGGAGCCATAAATATAGATGAATGGTAACTATTGTTGTAAGAAAACTCAACCAAAGGAAAGTTTTTATCCCAATTTCCCTTGAAGTCAATTATACAATTTCTAAGCATATCCTCAAGGGTTTGAATAGTACGCTCCGCTTGACCATCCATTTGGGGATGAAAAAACGTTACTTAACTTCACCTTGGTACCCAACCCTTTTTGGAATGACCTCCAAAACATAGATGTGAATTTTGTGACCCTATCTGATATGATGGATAACGGAAATGCCATGGCGACACACAATCTCATCTATGAAGATCCTTGCACAATCCTCCACCGAGTAAGTGAAATTTATTGTTATGAAATTATAGAATTTTGTCAACCTATCAACAACAACCCAGATGAAGTCATGTTGCTTTTTTGTCCTAGACAAACCTCCAAAAAATCATATTAATATCTTCCCACTTCCTAGTAGGAACTTGGATTTCTTGAAGTAAACCACCCGGCTTTTGGTGTTTGGATTTCACTTGTTGGCAATTCAGACATTTTGCAACAAATTCCGCTATGTCCCATTTCAAGCCTTCCAACCAAAATACTTCTCTAAAGTCATGATACATCTTTGTAGAACCCGGATGAATGGAGTAACGGGACCCATGAACTTCCTCAAGAATCCGGTTCCTTAAACCATCTACATTGGGATTACACATCCTTCCTTTATACCTCAAGACACCATCCCCCCTAAGGAGAATGACTCATTAAGCTTACCGAAAACTGATTCCTTCAACTCTATCAATAGTCGATCAAGGTGTTTCTTAGACATCACCTTAATAACCAAAGATGATTTGGATTTATGATGGACCATAAAACCACCATCCGAAGAATCTTCATATCTAACACCCAATCTAGACAACCTAAGAACATATTTCACTATGTCATTCTTGTCTTCATCTACATGAGACTCACTACCCATGTTCATGCGACTTAGAGCATCCACAACCACATTGGCCTTGCCGAGGTGGTAGAGAACACTCATGTCATAATCTTTCAATAACTCCAACCACCTTCTTTGTCGGAGATTAAACTTCTTTTGAGTAAATACATATTAAAGACTCTTGTGGTCATATATACATCAACATGGACACATACAAATAATGACTCAATATTTTTAAGGAAATTACCACAGCCACTAACTTAAGATCATGAGTTTGATAATTATCTTGTTCACCTTAAGTTGTCTAGAAGCATAAGCCACTACTTTCGCATGTTCCATAAGCAACACCCTAAACCCACCAGGGATGCATCACAATATACAACGAAGGCCTTGGTACCCTCCTGTAAGTTCAACACCAGAGCGGAAGTAAGCCTATCTTTTAAGATTTGGAAGCTTCTTCCATGTGCCTCTGACCACTAAAATTTCATACTCTTTGGGATCAATGTAGTCAAGGGAGTGAAATGGATGCAAAACAATCCACAAACTTTCTATAGTATCCCACTAGACCCAAGAAAATCCTAACGTCGGTCAGAGTTAATGGACTAGGTCAATTTTGCACCAGCTCGATTTCCTTGGATCAACCTCAACTCCCTCACTAGAGATTATATGACCAAGAAACGCCACCGACCTCAACCAAAACTCACATTTGCTATTCTTGCAACATAGTTGGTTCTCCTTAACCACTTCTAACACCACCCTTAAATAGTCCATATGTTCACCCTCACGTTTCATATTGTCAATTAAAACAATGAAAAATGAATCTACGTAACTTTGAAACACCCTATTCATGAGATCCATAAATACCGTCAGGGCATTAGTGAGACCATAGGACAATACTAATAACTCATAGTTAACATATTCAGTTAATAATGTCGTTTTTATATATCCTCTCCTCTCACCCTATGTTGGTGATACCCCGACCTCAAATTAATCTTAGACAAGTAGCGTGCCCCTTGGAGTTAATCAAAGAATTCATCAGTCCGAGAGAGAGGATACTTATTCTTTATAGTAACTTTATTGAGTTGGCGATAATCAATGCACATTTTAAGGGACCTATCCTTCTTCTTCACAAACAATACTGGATCACCCTATGGAGAAATGCTAGGCCTAATGAAGCCCTTGTCTAGTAAGTCCTTGAGTTGAGCCTTCAACTATGTCAAGTCAGTCGGAGTCATCCGAAATCGAAATGGAGTTGGTATACGGTAGCAAGTCAATACCAAAATTTGTTTCCCGTTCGGGAGGAATTCCGGGAAAATCATTAGGAAAGACCTCTGAAAATTCCCTTACTATGGGGACTAACTCAATGGGAGGATTTTCGGAGTCTAAATCTTTAGTTCTTACAATGTGATATAGACACCCTTTTGAGATCATTTTACAAGCCTTAAAACAAGAGATAATACTACTTCTAGGAATAGAATTCCCCCCCATCCACTCTAAAATAGGTTCATTTGGAAAATTGAACTTGACAACTTTTGTTCTACAATTATTTGAAGCAAAACAATCATGCAACCAATCCATCCCCTAAATGACATCAAAATCAACCATATCAAGTTCTATTAATTCAACATGAGTAACTATATTGGGAAGCATTATAGGATAATTTCTATACACCCTCTTTACAAAACCGACTCACCTACCGGAGTAGTTAACATGAAAGTTTCATTTAGAATATCGGGCAAAATATCAAACTTTCTAGCTATAAAGGGAGTAACAAAAGATAACGTAGCACTCGGATAAAGTAAAGAATATACATCAATAGAGAAAACTTGTAACATACCGGTCACTACATTGGGAGAACTCTCTTGTTCACCCCTAGAGCGAAGTGCATAAAAGTGATACTTCTTTGGAGGATCCACATTAGAACCTCTATCTTGAACTTGCCCGCTTCCTTTGTCTTTCCCCTGTACATTAGGGCAAACCTAACCTTGTGGCCACACTTGCCACACCCAAAGCAATTGTCCGTACCAACAATGCATTCACCATAAAGCTTCTTGCCACACTTTCCACAAGTTGGCTTCATGCTTGGTGAGCTAGTACCTTTTCCCTTTTGAGACTTAGGGTTAGACACCCTATCATCACGAGACATGGAAAATTTTGAAGGAACTTGATTAGAAAACCACTTCTTGAACCTAGAATTGTATAGAATGTAAAACCTACCCTTAGAGCAACCACCTTCATAATTAAAACTTGACCTTCTTGTCCTCCTAACTCTTTCTCCTTAATCTAGTTTCTTGCAATTGTTGAGCATATTCCACGAGATGAGAGATATTCATATTATCATGAAGCATAGCCAAATTAAATTCTTCCACCAAGTCATAGGACACCCTCGTAAGAAAACAACACATCTCATCCCTTGGGTTTGAAACCAAGGATGGAACATACTCGAAAAATTTAGTGAATTGCAAAGAATAGTTAAGTACACTCATACTTCGTTGACAAAGGTTGATGAATTCTCCCACCTTAGCATCCCTCATCTCTTTATGAAAGAACCTATCAAGGAAAGTCTTCTTGAAGATCTTCCAAGTCACTGGACCACCTATTAGTGCCTATTATCCCTCCATTGCACATACCAAGTTTGAGCCACATCATTGACTTGATAAGCCGCCAACTTGACCTTCTCAACTGAGGTCACACCCATAGCATTGATAATTTTATAGACCTCATCGAGAAAATCTTGAGGGTGCTAATCAAACCCCGACCCATAGAATATAGGTGGATTCATTCTAGTAAAGTCTCTTAAACGGGAGGCCATAGTGCTAGAATGTTGAGAAACTCGAGGTCCAACCTCCTAATTCATTTGGGTCGTCATAGTTTGAACTTGAAAGTGACAACATTAGCTTGAGAGGTCATAGCTTGAGTCAATGTGAGAAAAACCGCCCTTAAATCTCCATCGGTCGTCGGGGACGGAGCAACCAAAACTTGATCACCCATAGCAATTTCTTCAAGTGGAGGAACTTGATTTTATTTATTTTTAACATTAGTCATTTCTTTCTCGGCCCTTCTAGCAGCTGCCCTTTGAGTATTTATTCCTATAACCACGATACAAGTTTTAGGTGAAAGCATATAACAAGACTCTAGAAACACGACGTAGGAATACAAGAACATGCGTCTTGTTGAATTATATGAGACTTGTGATGGTTTATATGGATGATGCTATATATCAGTTGTTAGGGTGACATATAGATGACTTGTTTGTCCCTATATGCTTCTATAATGTTATTCCATACGTGATATGGTGGAGTATGTTTGTATCTTGTTTTGGTAGACTTGTGTCCATTACTTGATATATGTAAAACGTGAATATGACTTCTTGACTTAGTATGATAAAGCTTCTTAGACTTTTATGTGTGATTGGCATGTGATCTTGAACATAGTTAATAAGGTCCTCTATGTGGAATGTTCATCCTAGATATAAGGTTATGATATTCTTTAAATTGAAAGTCTTTATGGCATCCTTCTTGTGTGAATGGTGGACTTAAGGATGGTTTGTTTGAAAGGCATGAAATCATCCTTAGGAAAGTCATTTAGCTATCATCTTAACCATTGTAGGTATCCTTAATGAACCCTCTTTGGTTAGGTGTAATGTGATTGGATTGTGAACTTTATATGGAACCTCTTCATATGCTCCTTTATTGAAAATAATCTATGAGAATAAAGGCTAGCACCGAGAGAGTATGCTTGGGAAGTTGTTCTAACTAAGATGACATGGGAAATTTCTCTAACAAAGATGACATTAGAGAACAAAGAAACCCTCGATATTCCTTAACCATGTGCCTACATGGGATGTGTCCTAGTTCTACCATTGGCAAGTAGAACAAACCTCTATCAGAGTAGGTGCATGACTCCGAATTCCCTGCATAGCTAGTATGGTCTATGTCGGTTATTGCCTATTCTCATCATATGGGATACCTACTAGTGTTGGAGAAGTTCTAAAAAGATTAGGTAGTGGTATGGGATGCTATCTAGACATTGCACAATTAGGCTTTGAAGATGTTACTGAGTGAGTCCCTAGGTCTTCTCAAAGACCATTACTTGAATGTTCTTAAGTGTTGAATGTCTCTTAAATAAACTAGTGAATACAATGGAAAGTTAAAAACTATGTTAATCAATAAGTACTAGTCTAGAGAATTTTTAAGGATTGCCTAGTTAAGATGTGGAAGGAGCATGGGAATGGTCTCTTCATCTCTTATCTAGGGAAGTTTTAAGAATAAATTTAGATGGGAAAGTTTACTAATGAAATGAGAGTAATCTTATGTTAGGTATCCTAAAGGATCTCTTAGGTGTGTATGAAGGGAATGTATGGGCGGTTGCTTCACTCAAGTGAGCCTTAGAATCACCTTTGGTAGGAGGATATAATGTTTATGTGTTTGATGTGTTCTTAATGCTATCTTGTGATATATGAGTTATAGGTGAAGTTACAATGAAGTTCACTGTAATGTTATTGTAATGTAACTTTAATTTGATATAAATTGATTATGACTTGTAATGTGTTCGAATTGTGATTTTGGTGTTTAAATGTGATTCTTATACTTTTAATATCAAGATTTAATCAAAAAGAGCATATTTATCATAAATGTCTGTTTCACATGATTTTATGCATTATGTCATACTTAGTACATGAATTGTATTAATTCGATACATTTTATCTATCTCTAAAGTTTAGGTGGAAGGTGAAAGGTGTCTTTAATCAAAGCTGGAAACAAGGACTCTTTCAAGCAAAGCTTGCAAACTAGGACTCTATCTTAGACTGCTTTAATTCAATGTATTGCAACAGACTATGTATTTCTATATTTTTATTTTATGGGCCGTGTCCCAAGTATTCTTGAGTCTAAGATTGGAATATGTTGAGACTTAGTATTTTCCTATGATTTTATATGAAAGATGTTTATAGGATATTTCATGTGAAAACTTTCAATTCGACACTACTTTTCATACATGTATGCAATAAATGATGTCTAAGGGCTTGTACAAGACCTCCGAGAGGTCAAGTAAGCCATGTTGCAAGTCCGAGAACATCATATATTCTAGGGTGTACTCCCGGGATGTGACACATGACCTGATTGAACAATGTATAGAGCTGCTAAAATTAGTACAACTTATGAAATGAATAAAATAAGTACACACTCGACTCAATGAGTTGAACTAGGACGCCATCATATCATCCTCTACTTTTGGAAGACCTGTTGTACAATAAAAATTAACTCTTTTGTTTGGCGCTGGGATCATACATCTAGAAAATTAAATGTCTAGTGTATCATGAACATAAAAATCATAGGTACTGAAAGTGCATCAGAGGACAACTATGCTCCGAAAGCATATACATAATGAAAAGAAACGAAATAAATAGTATCTAAGGGTCAAAAGAGCAACACAAAGTCTAATTATACACCCTGGAAAATCTAGCAAGAAGCAAATGACAATGTAAAGCTGCCAAATACAACCTACCTAGAGCCCATAAGCCATGAAGGTACACTTATGAGCAATTGAATTGAAAATAACCCAAATATATTCCTATAAGCGCAATGAATACACACAAGATCTAATGATATCCCAAGATTCAATAAATGAAGCTAAAAAAACCCAACACTGGACCTGGAACCATAACTAAAGAACCTTGAAAAACCAAATAGAATATAGGTTTCATGAGTGAAACACGATTAACAAAAGCATGCCTAGACTTAACCTATGTTTGATCAAAATCCACATAAACTCCAACAATAGAAATTTTAAATGCTCACAAATCTCAAACCAAGGCTAAAATACTCTGAAGAATATCCATAGTCACATGCTCATCAACAATCAGAAGACACTTTAGAACAAAACCTTCATCGTAGTTACAAGGAACGTACACTCAATTAGAACCCATGACCTGATCAAAAGTAACCTATAAGGCCCAAAAATAACAATTGAAACTGTCAGGGGCATAAAATAAGTGAGCTATGGACAAAATTCCAATAGGAGTAGAGTTGTCACCTAGCTAATGATTCATACTACCAGACTCATGTTTGCTACATTGGTCTACAAGGAGCTAGACTTGCCTAAAGCAACATTGGGCGATTCCTAATACATGATAACTCAAAAATAGCAATTCTGATGCAATCACTAGACTAGCTCTAGAATAAGGGTAATAATAAGTTATAATTAACAATTCAAAAGGACACACATATACAACAAGGCATAATACAACATCGCAATACAATAGAAATGTTTAAATACTTCGACTATTACCCAAAATAATAGCTAAGGTAGGACTTCAAATAAATACACATGAATCAAGATAAGAGCCCTGCCAAAACAAGCTAAACATCATGAAAACACTTACTCAAGATCAATCTATCATTGGAAATCCAAAGCCAACATCAAAGTCGATCATCCATGCTCTAAAATAGACTTAGGTGGAGCTTTACCCTTCAAAAATGCCTTTGATCACTGCCACACAATAAAAAATGATAATAACGTCAATACAACTGTTTTGACACCAAATCTACTAAAATTGAAGATAGAAATAAAAATAAGGGAAGATGAAATTGTGGAACTTCAGGGACGAATCCACTAATCTACTCAATAAATTGGTCCCATAAGCTGAGGTAGATTGGGCACAAAAAGTGGGATTTAACTACCAGCTAAAGCCGCTTAAGTGTCACTTTTCCACCTAAGTGCCCTGTCAAAGCGAAACCTTTATCACTAAAATGATTGAATCCTTGTTAGAGGCTCTAGCAACTAAAATAATCATCCCTTAAGCATTTCATGTTCACTAATGGAGGTATCCCTTTAATAGGAAGGCCTATTTAAGAGGATCCTTGGATGCTTAAGTGATAAGTGCATAAGAGGTGCCAAGATCGCATTGGCAGCTATACCAAGATCAAGCATCAAGAAATATTGGTATGCCTTACAAGACTCTTGCCCGGATGCTCATACTATCCCAGAAATTGTGATATTCTAGTATTACCATATATGAAAAAAAATCCCAAAGGAGTTCATATCACCAAAGAGTGAGTTATACACCCAAGGCTTTATTAAGCCATAAGCTACAATGTTGCTCGAAATGAGTAAAAAAGGATAAGTACTCGAACCAAAAGACTACATAGGCAAAACTCAACTTTTTGCAGCTAATAGAACATACGTCATCACATTTAAAGTCTTTATTCATGATGTTTCAATAAAAAGCAATCGTTCAAGTTCAAACAACTCTAAAGTACAACACATCCATAGAAACCAAATGAAAAAACAACTAATCGAACTGTCAGTCCTAACAAGTAATAAATGACTTAAGCAAGTTCTAAAAGAAACTAACAACAGAATACGCGAAATGACCTAGAGGGTCATTATAAAAATAAAAGCATGGCAGTATATGTATATCCTATTAAAAAAAAGATCGTCAACATTTTCGTTACTGTATTTGAATAATTCATATATCATCATCATTTATATTCCTAGGGATTACAATGGGGGAAGACAGGGAGACACAGATTGAGCTTAACCTGCAAATTTTGAATCAACCCTGTCCCACTCCGCATAACATTCTTTTTCTTTTTCAACCTGCCCCACCCCAACCCGCGTATACCCGCTCCGCGTGAATCCCCATTGCATAATTTTTTTTAATCTTTTTTCTAGCTATGCTAGATACTAAAAATAAAATTTATTTTTTCATTAATTTGTATTATTTAATAGGAAACTGACAAAAAAAATTATAGGTCAATTGGGTAACATGTAAGAAATTGATTTATTTTTTATTGAACCATTTTCATGTACTATCTTGAATATTTTAGTAGCTTTTATGAAATTATCTTAATAAATTAATAATTTTCTATTATAAGAACTCACTTAAACCCACCGCGTCACACACAACCTTAAATCCGCTCCATCCCGCATAGCCTTAAATCCGCCCGTTGCCATCCATATAAAATATGTAATAATAAATAGAGGAATATATCCCATTTAATAATCATAAATATTTTTAGATACTAAAATGATATTAAACAATGACCTAAAAGGATGAAAAAGTGTCATCTACAAGAAAAGTAAAATCACTGGTAGATAATTTCATAGATGAAAATGAGGTACTTTGTAATTCATATAAACCATACTTTACAAATCTCACATGTGTCTAATCATCAAAGAAAAATGGCATGCACATACAAATATTTTTATAATTGCATTTTGCTTTTATAAATTATATCAAACAAAAAGGTTAACAAACGATCTTAGTTATCTATTTACTTTTATTTAATAGACAATCAAAATAGAAGGAACATTCATGAAAACATAAATATGAAAATTACTGACCCTTTGTAGAATAATTAACTAGTACATCGACTTTAAAAACTAGATTGGATTGCTCATGACCCTCTTCTATACTAAGGAAAAAACAATGATAAAATAAAAATACAAAGCAAAATACATTTTTACAGCAAATTTAATTGTTTTAAGGTGAAGCGGGAGAACCACTACAAGAAAATTGTGAATTACATGGATATTATTGCGGGGATTAGAAAGAAAATTTGCAAGAAACTTATTTTCCTGCAAATTTTCATACTAATTCTCAAAAAATCCCCATGTAATATATAGTTTTCTTGTAGTGTGGCTTCTAAAATTTTCTAAATATGTATTGAAAGTAAGTATTTATAATTGATTTTTACCAATAGGAATGTCTTTTTAATGGAAAACCAAAATTTGGCACTTCAAATTGATTCGAAGGAAACATTCAATGTTATTTTATTTTGTGAGTTGGATTGATTTTGTTAGATTTGTCATGTGATTTTGTCCTAATATTGCTAATAAAGGTGAAGTTTTCTTTGCTTTGGTGATGAACGGTAGTTGAAATCTTTTCAAAAGGAATATATAAGGTTTAATTTGGAGTTAGTAATTAAGAACAAGTGTTGCTTAATTAATATTTTAGTCTAAGCATTTCAGTGGTATTTGTGGATATGATTGGGTGCAAGTACACTTCGGTGAAGTTTAAGAAATAGGACTAACTAGTTCAAGCTAGGTATTGTTGGGGTAAAGATTAACTTGAGTAGTGATTTTTCGAACAGACTTTATCATTTTTAAGATGAGGGGCGTACGTCGAACTTATGTATTGAACAACAATATTGTAATGTGTAATATTTGTTAATTTTATTAGACTTAGTCATATGATACATTGCAGAATACATATAATAGTACTATTGTTGAATGAAATAAAACGAAGAAAATTTTATTGGTCCATAGTCTAAACATTTGAATCTGATGATGTACAAAACGAATCGGAGTTATTATTGTGCGTGATGATAGGTGCCTTGTCTGAAACAGTCCAAACCTTTACAGATTTATCAAGACTTCCACTATAAACGACCCATTTCTGATCTGTTTCAGTGGATTCTTTATCTTCTTCTACTGCTAGACATTTTACTGGCCCATTATGACCACTCAATACAGATAACAATGTGTGTATAGACTTCTTGTCCCTTCTCCAAACACATATTGTTTTATCAGCTGATCCACTGAGTAGCAAATTTCCAGCTGCTGCAAGGCATAAAATAGCCAATTTGTGTCCCTTTAGCACTCCACCATGTGATAATTGCTTCTCTCGTTCCCAGAAATTCACAACACCATCAGATGAACCACAGTATACTACTGAACCAGATTTGCTAACAACTAATGCTGTCACTGCACATTCTTGATTCAAAAGTGTTTGAACAAATACATGTTTTGGGTGTTTCCCTGTGTTTTCCCTCTGCCAAACCTTCACTGTTCCATCAGCTGATCCTGTATACACTATGCCTTCAACACTCGTAACCACTGAGTTCACTGCATCATCATGTGCTTTCACTGATTCTATGCATTTCGAGTTATCAACGTTCCACACCTATTAATTAGAACATTATGTATTTTCTATTAATTAGATGACGATGGCATATAATTAAAAATTAAAACATATATACTTACCTTAAATGTTCTGTCCCATGAAGCTGAATAGAGAAGGCCACGCGTTTGATCCATACTCAAGCATGATATGGCATCAACGTGCTTGATCCATAAACCACTCCTATTTCTCTTGACTTCCACATAGTTGCTAGGCTTAATGGATGCCTTGAAAATATCAAAGAAACTAGGCAAAGTCCCAGCACGTTTGTAGGTACCTGGATTCTTGGTTTGGATTTTCCAAACACGAACTTTTCCATCTTGATGACCTGTGAATATTTTCTCTCCTGAAATGATGATGGCTTTTACAAGTCCGCTATTTGATTTAAAAGCTGCGAATTCCTTGAGATTCTTCCACACACGTATATTCTTACTATCAGATCCTGTGTAAAGAAGATCGTTTTTCGTAGCCAAAGAATAAATGTGTCCCTCTTCTCGCACAAGTGAACCAATAAGTCCATTAATATTATTATTATTATTATTGTTTTGGGAATTATTGTTACCCTCATCAAATTTGGACCATGGAGACCCTTGGTTCCATGGAGACATCATCATAGGAGACCCTTCACCGCTAAGACGATTCGCTTCATATGCAGAGAAACTGCTGTGTCTTGCATTGAAATTATTATTATCATCGTCAATATGTGAGCTTGATATGTTTGGATCCGAGTGAACAGTGTTTCCTAATTTAGGAGGCAAATGGCTTGTATCAACAAACATTATGTGCTTAATTGGCCTTCTCACAACAAACAATCTCTTAGTAGCTAGGCTGGCAAGAAAAGGCAAAGGAAAAATGGATTAACAAAGTATACAAGAAATAGAATGTTTGCAACGACATCAATGGAAGGAAGAGAGTGGAAGAGAGATTTTCTAGGGAATTGCAAACTAGAGGCCATAAATTTTGAGTCTATGCAACATTTTCTATTATTCACCTCAAAAGTTTAGTCCTTATATCAATATAATTTATGATTACGTCCACTTGTTTTGAGAAGCACATCATTAATATTATTCTAATATCTTATAACGACCACAAAAACATATATCAGGTTAAATTGATGATTTTATTTTCGGTAAAATAGTTTGATAAACTCTTATATTTGTATGAGTTTGTATTCTTAACCTTTTTACTCAATATTTTGTAAACTAGACCCTTAAATTTATTAAAACAAGATATTTGAAATCCCTCAGACTATTGACCAAATTTATGTGGCATACGTATTGTTGAGTTGGAAAATTGTGTTTCTACACCCGTTTTCAAGCGCGTAAATACATTATATATTATTTTAAAATATAATTTTTTAGTATAAAACTTGTTTCTTTATTTATCCACTCCCAATGAGCGGACCTACTCGAAGGAAGGAAAAATAAGAGGGTTGGGGCTCTTTCCATTCCTAACCCTATGTTTTCTTCCCTTCTTCTTCAATAAAATCACTCACCTTACCTATTCTTTTTTTCTTTCAAAATCTCTCGTCATACATTTTCTTTTTTTCCTTCAATCCACTCTCCTCTTTTAACAAATCAAAAATTCGTCATTAATTACTTTTTTACTCTCGATTTTTCTAAATTCTTCGTACGTTTTAAATTTAAAAGTTTAAACATTTGTTTCTTTTAATCTGATTCAAAGAGGAGATATGATATGCATTTACATATATGGTAATGGTGGATATTGAAAAAAGTTGAAAACTTATTAAGAAGCTTGAAGAACAACAAATGGGTCTTATGAATTTGTGAAATTAAATCAAATTCGTTATTTGGGCTCGTTGGATTTGTGTTAATGAACATGAAGTAATATTTTCAAGTCAAATAATGAAGAATTCCATCAATTATACATGAATTGGTGCTCAAATAGTATACATATATAAAGATGGAAGAACATGACTATTTTAAAAAAAAATCAAAATTTTCAAAAGTTAAATATTTGATTTTTTTATTTTCTTATTATTTAATTTTTGACATGTCACTAAAAAATGACATAGAATTACATGTGTAAAAGGTTGAATTATACACACAAATATCGTATGATAAAAGGGTTCAAAGTGAAGTGTTTTAACGAATTCAAGAGATTAATTGACAAAATTAAGTGAGAGGATTCAGATTTTAAACGCATACAAGATATAAGGATTCATCAGATCATTTCGCCTTTATTTTCTATTAAACTTCTTGTGCACTGCATGGCGTCGGGTCTACAGAACATCAAACATGCTATTAAATATATTTTTTCTGTTTTATGAATAACAATTTATTACCTCTTGTCATATAAATAATATCATCGATATAATATTTGACGACTATAATTTTAAGTTGCTCAATAGTTTCTGTCTTTTTTTTCTGACGGTGAAGGAATGTTGATATTTTTTTTAAAAAATTATAAATAAGATAATTCATATCAATGAAAATGTTGAAAACTAGAAATAGCCTGAAAAGAGGAGATAAAAATGAATAAAATTGCTAGCTTACAAATGAGTTAAACACAAATGTCTATAGAATTGTTAGGATTAAAGGAGCACTATAACATCGAACATAAAATTTTACACCATTTTAGTGGTTAATAATTCTTTTATACTTAAGTTAAGTATTTTGGTTTAATCATATTTTAAGAAGTTTATTGTAAAAATATTTGAAAACCACAAAAATAAAGTCATGTTCGTAAGTTAAGATTTTTTTCTTCAATTTATTCAAAAGAGAAGAAAATGTTAAAAAGTATTTGTTTTCTTTTATTGTATATTTAAAAAATAAACTAGTGTTTCTCAATTATATTTTTTAATTAGCTATTAACTTTTCTAAAATTTATATTAATTTCAAAAAAATAAGATTCTATCTTCTATACTACCTTAAAAGCATATACACCCTAACATGAATGTTAAATTATTATAATATCTCCAACATAATAGTTGACACATTCTCACATTAATGCGTAGTAACATTTGGAACGTTTAAAACTTTTTCAATGAGTTATGATTATTTCTTTCGGGCTGCGACTTATCTGATAGGTATAATACATATATATGCCTTATAAATTTGCATCAAATCACATTTATGCCCTTCAACTTTTAGTGTCCACAAGTAGATACTTTAACTTGTATAAAGTTGAACAAATAGACACACATCTCTTACATCCTACATGTCATTATTTTTTCTACATGTGTTGTGTCACGTAGGACTCATGTGTTGTAACGACCTGTTTAGTCGTTTTGAGCAGCAGATTTTATTTCTGGAAAAACTGGCTGAGACGACGGATCCCACGACGGACCGTCATGGGCACGACGGACCGTCGAGGGGTTCTCGTTCCAAAACACTTAGAATTCTGAAATTTGGGTACTGAAATCGACTCTCTGAACTTCGTAACGGAATGGCAGGACGGACCGTC
>NC_028643.1:30815805-30823000 GCF_001406875.1 Solanum pennellii
CCAACAGTCAGAGGTAGAGGTGGTCATGGAAGAGGCCGTTATTCTGGAGGGCGTGGTGGCCGAGGTAATGGTGGTCACCAAAACGGCCGGGGTGACGGACAAATTGGAGCTACTACAACACCACATGGTAGGGGAAACGGGCGGACAGGTGATAGGGCCCATTGTTACGCTTTCCCTGGGCGGTCTGAAGCGGAGACACCATATGCTGTTATCACAGGCAATCTTTTGGTTTGTGATTGCATGGCTTCTGTATTATTTGATCCTGGCTCCACATTTTCATATGTATCTTTCTCATTTGCTACTGGTCTTAATTTACATTGCGAAATGCTTGACATGCCTATTCGTGTTTCTACTCCGATGGGTGAGTCTGTGATAGTCGAAAGGGTATATAGGTCTTGTCTGGTGACTTTTATGGGTAGCAACACTCGTGTAGACTTGGTTATCTTAGAAATGGTTGATTCCGATGTAATTCTGGGTATGACTTGGCTTTCTCCCAATTTTGCAATCTTAGATTGCAATGCTAAAACTGTAACTTTAGCCAAGCCTGGGACAGATCCGTTAGTGTGGGAGGGTGTCTACACTTCCACTCCAGTTCGTATCATCTCCTTTCTTCGTGCTAAGAAAATGGTTAGTAAAGGGTGTTTAGCGTTCTTGGCACACCTCAGGGATGATACTACCCAAGTACCTTCGATTGAGTCGGTTTCGGTAGTTCGTGAGTTTCTGGATGTGTTCCCTGCAGACCTTCCTGGTATGCCACCGGACAGGGATATTGACTTTTGCATTGATTTGGAGCCGGGTACTCGTCCCATTTCCATACCCCCTTATAGAATGGCTCCAGCAGAGTTAAGGGAGTTAAAGGCCCAACTTCAAGAATTGTTAGGGAAAGGCTTTATTAGACCGAGTGCATCCCCTTGGGGTGCTCCTGTTTTGTTTGTGAAGAAGAAAGATGGGAGTCTTCGGATGTGCATAGATTACCGGCAACTGAATAAAGTAACTGTTAAGAACAGGTATCCTCTTCCTCGCATTGATGATTTGTTCGATCAGTTACAAGGTGCTTGTGTCTTCTCTAAGATTGACTTGAGGTCTGGTTATCATCAATTGAAAATACGGGCAGCAGATGTGCCAAAGACTGCTTTTCGAACCAGGTATGGGCATTATGAATTCTTGGTAATGTCCTTTGGACTAACGAATGCCCCTGCTGCTTTCATGAGCTTGATGAACGGGATTTTTAAGCCATATCTGGATCTCTTTGTGATCGTATTTATTGATGATATACTGATATACTCCAAGAGTAAGAAGGAACATGAGGAGCATTTGAGAATTGTGTTGGAAATGTTGAGGGAGAAAAAGCTTTATGCCAAATTCTCCAAGTGTGAGTTTTGGCTAGATTCAGTGTCCTTCTTGGGGCACGTGGTTTCTAAGGATGGGGTGATGGTGGATCCTTCTAAGATCGAAGTAGTGAAGAATTGGGTAAGACCTACTAATGTGTCAGAAATAAGAAGCTTTGTTGGTTTAGCCAGTTACTACCGTCGATTTGTCAAGGGATTCTCTTCTATTGCTTCCCAATTGACGAACTTGACTAAGCAGAATGTTCCATTTGTATGGTCGGATGAATGTGAGGAAAGCTTCCAGAAACTCAAGACCTTGCTGACTACCGCACCTATCCTTACCTTGCCAGTAGAGGGTAAGAACTTCATTGTGTATTGTGATGCATCCTATTCTGGTTTGGGTGCAGTGCTAATGCAAGAGAAGAACGTAATTGCGTATGCTTCGAGGCAACTAAAGGTGCATGAACGTAATTATCCGACCCACGATTTGGAGTTGGCTGCGGTAGTGTTTGCATTAAAGCAATGGAGACACTATCTATATGGGGTTAAGTGTGAAGTCTATACGGATCATCGTAGTTTACAGTATGTCTTTACTCAGAAAGATTTAAATTTGAGACAGAGGAGTTGGATGGAACTACTGAAGGATTATGATGTCACCATCTTGTATCACCCAGGAAAGGCTAATGTTGTGGCAGACGCCTTAAGTAGAAAAGCAGGGAGCATGGGTAGTCTAGCTCACTTACAAGTTTCTAGACGCCCGTTGGCTAGAGAAATCCAAAACTTGGCTAATGACCTTATGAGACTAGAAGTAAATGAGAAGGGAGGATTTTTGGCCAGTGTGGAGGCGAGATCTTCTTTTCTTGACAAGATCAAAGGAAAACAGTTTGATGATGAGAAACTAAGACGAATTCGGGATATGGTGTTGCGAGGAGAGGCTAAAGAAGCAATACTGGATGAGGAAGGTGTTTTGAGGATTAAGGGAAGGGTATGTGTGCCCCGTGTTGATGATTTGATCCACACTATTCTTACAGAGGCTCATAGTTCCGGATATTCTATACATCCTGGTGCAACCAAGATGTATCGTGACCTAAAGCAACACTTTTGGTGGAGTAGAATGAAGCGCGACATTGTTGATTTTGTTGCCAAATGTCCAAATTGTCAACAAGTAAAGTATGAACACCAGAGGCCCGGAGGAACACTTCAGAGAATGCCCATTCCCGAGTGGAAGTGGGAAAGGATTGCAATGGACTTCGTGGTTGGTCTTCCAAAGACATTGGGTAAGTTTGATTCCATTTGGGTAATTGTGGATAGGTTAACTAAGTCTGCTCACTTCATTCCGGTCAAGGTGACTTACAATGCAGAAAAGTTAGCCAAACTCTACATCTCAGAGATTGTTCGGTTGCATGGAGTTCCACTCTCCATCATATCAGATAGAGGTACGCAGTTTACTTCTAAGTTTTGGAGAACATTGCATGCTGAATTAGGTACTAGGTTGGACCTTAGTACTGCATTTCACCCTCAGACCGATGGACAGTCTGAGCGAACGATTCAAGTGTTGGAGGATATGCTTCGTGCATGTGTGATAGAATTTGGTGGCCATTGGGATAGCTTCTTACCCTTAGCGGAGTTTTCATACAATAATAGCTATCACTCAAGTATTGACATGGCCCCATTTGAAGCATTGTATGGGAGGAGATGTAGGTCTCCCATTGGGTGGTTTGATGCATTTGAGGTTAGACCTTGGGGTACTGACCTTTTGAGGGATTCATTAGAGAAGGTGAAATCTATTCAAGAAAAGCTTTTAGCGGCGCAAAGCAGGCAAAAGGAATATGCAGATCGAAAGGTTAGAGACTTGGAGTTTATGGAGGGTGAGCAAGTCTTGCTGAAGGTTTCGCCCATGAAAGGGGTGATGCGGTTTGGTAAAAGGGGTAAACTAAGCCCAAGGTATATTGGTCCCTTTGAAGTACTTAAGCGAGTAGGAGAGGTGGCTTATGAGTTAGCCTTGCCTCCAGGGCTGTCCGGAGTGCATCCGGTATTTCATGTGTCTATGTTAAAAAGATACCATGGGGATGGAAACTACATCATTCGTTGGTATTCGGTTCTACTTGATGAAAATTTGACTTATGAGGAAGAGCCTATTGCCATTTTAGGTAGAGAAATTCGCAAGTTGAGATCAAGGGAGATTGCATCCATCAAAGTCCAATGGAAGAATCGACCAGTTGAAGAGGCCACTTGGGAGAAGGAGGCTGATATGCAAGAAAGATACCCACACCTGTTTACAGATTCAGGTACTCCCTTTTCGCCCTTTTTTTCTTCTCGTGATCGTTCGGGGACGAACGATGGGTAAATTGGTATCTATTGTAACGACCTGTTTAGTCGTTTTGAGCAGCAGATTTTATTTCTGGAAAAACTGGCTGAGTCGACGGATCCCACGACGGAACGTCATGGGCACGACGGACCGTCGTGGGGGTCTCGTTCCAAAACACTTAGAATTCTGAAATTTGGGTACTGAAATCGACTCTCTGAACTTCGTAACGGAATGGCAGGACGGACCGTCACAGGCGTGACGGGCCGTCACAGACTCTTGGTAAAAATCTAGTCTCTGAACTCTGTGACGGAGCAGCAGGACGGACCGTCGCAGGCACGACGGCCCGTCACAGGCTGCGTAATCCCAGGCTGGGTCGGATTTCTGGTTAGTAATTTAAGGGGCGTTTTGGACTATTCCTGCTTTAATTATAAAGTTAGAGGGTTAATGTTAATAAGTCTAATTACTTGGGGGTTAAAAGAGGTAACCTTAAGTTAATTAGTGGATATTATTACCATCTTTATACTTAATTATATGCTAATTAGGGTAAAAGAAAGAGGGTTTGAATAAGAAAAAGAAAAAGAACAGAAAGAGAGGGAGAACGAGTAGAGAGAGAGAGAAACGAAGAGGACAACAAGAATTTGGGGAATTTGCTTGCTTGATCACGAATCTTCGGTGGAGGTAGGTTATGGTTTATGCTATTCGTAGTAAACTCTTAATAGCGAATGATATGTATTGGGTAGTATTGTAAACCCTTCTATATGCTTAATTGTATGCTTGTATGAATGTGATTATATAATTGTGATAAAATAAGCATGATGAAGCTATTGAATCCCAAATCTTGAAAAACCCTAATCTACTTTGTTAATGAGATTGATGATGCCTTGGTATAAAAGAAGGCTTGATGAACTAAAGTAATGGGGTTGATGATGCCTTGGTATAAAAGAAGGATTGATGAATTAATAGAATGAGATTAGTGGAGCGGGTGTCACGAACCGACACGTAGTATTAAGGGGACCGGGTGTCACGAACCGACACGTAGAATTAGGGGATCGGGTGTCACGAACCGACACGTAGAATTAGGGGATCGGGTGTCACGAACCGACACGTAGAATTAGGGGATCGGAGTGTCACGTACCGACACATAGTAGTAGGGGAGCGGAGTGTCACGTACCGACACAAGAGGAATAAAGATAAAGAATCTTGAAAGATGTTAATATACTCAATCTAATGAACCTAATTCCCAAAAGAGTATGGTATTGAGGCTTGAGTCCTCATGTGTGAACTTGGCGGTGTTTATTAATGATTATAGAACTTGTTGTTGCTACACGTTGAGTATTGTAGTTGATTTATGATATTATCTGATATATACTGTTTTCTATTTTGAGTTGGCCGATGATATCTACTCAGTACCCGTGTTTTGTACTGACCCCTACTTGTATTTGTTTTCTTTGTTATTTGTGGAATGCAGCAAACGTACCGTCGTCTTCAACTCAACCGCAACTCTAGCCAGTCTTCATTACACCGGATTTCAGGGTGAGCTAATGCTTCTAGCTTGGACTGGATCTTCTTCCTCATGTCTTGATGCCTTGAAGTTCCGGCATGGACTAGCTTTTGTTTATTTTAGCTTCTTAGAATACTCTTAGTTTAGTAATTTGATCATAGATGTTCTTGTGGTGATGACTTCCAGATTTTGGGGAATAATAGATGTTGAATTTTAGAAGTTATTGAATTGTCTTTTATTAATGAGTTTAAGTCTTCCGCATTACTTTCTGTTGATATTAAATTGAAATGCTAAGGTTTAGATTGGTTGGTTCGCTCACATAGGAGGGTAAGTGTGAGTGCCAGTCGCGGCTTGGTTTTGGGTCGTGACATGTGTCTACTTGTTCAATTTTATACAAGTTAAGTGTTACTTACGCATATCCAAAGTTGAAGAGCATAATGTGAAATGAGGCCAATTTTAGTGGCAAATTTATACATTATGCCTAGATGATAAAGCACGATAAGAACCTTTTAAATTTTAATTCTATCATTTGTTTTCTACAAATAGAGAGGCGTTCTCACACTTTTACACTGCAAATATTATGTTTTCTATTCATCTTCTTAGATAAGAAAAATTATGATATTTGTTCAATTATACACAACTACATTTGTGGGTAAACTAGATAAAACAATAAAATCTGATGCCACAAGGAGAATGAAACTGCCCAGCCTCAAACTAGAAGATCATCTAGATAATTTATATGTCCTCATTTTCATAATAATAAATATATTTTTGCAACAACTTCAACATGACAAGAAGTTAATTGATTTTCGATTAAACAAACGACAACTTGGTGTACAAGTTGTGCAAAGTCTTATGCTAGTCAAGAAAAAAGATATAATCGAAAATTGATCTGAAGAGTCCAAACAAGATTTAGTCGGTACTCATCTGTTTCGAATTTATTTTTTGTAATTTTATTTTTTTGTTCAGTTTAATATGTAATGTTCTTTTTTCCTTGAGGTGGGGGCACATTTTAAGGCCACAAAGTTAAAAGACATTCTTATCTATTCTACATATCCTTAAATTAAAACTCTTCTTCATTTTTTAAAATTTCACATCAAAATAAAATTAGACAAATCCATATCTGTCTTCTTCTTCTTCTTTTTTGTAATCTTTTGTACCTTAAATTAATGACATTCCTATCTTAAATATTAAATCTATATTACCTTAAAAGAATGGACTCTCTAAATTAAATGTTACTTCTTCTGTTTCAAAAAGAATGACCTCCTTTTCTTTTTAGTTTGTTTAAAAAAGAATGACCGTTTACTTTTTTTGGTAACATTTTAAAATCAGTTTTTCACGTGGCATGTTTAAGGCCACAAGATCAAAGTGCATTTTTGTGCCTTTAACGTAACTTAATTTAGGACCGCAACATACAAAATTCTTCTTTATACTCTTGAACTCTGTGTCAAGTCAAATTAGGTCACTCTTTGTGAAACCAAGGGAGAAAATTATTATAATATCCTACATTAAAAAACCATCTATATATTTGAATATGAAATGTCATCTTGAAAGGTTGAATTTTTTTTTATGAGTTGTAACTTAACTAAAAGGTTGCGACTCTTTTGATGAGTTGCGACTTTTTCAAAAGGTTGACTTAACCATAACTTATGACTTTTACAAAGAATGTGATTTATAGATGAGTTATGACTTTTTTAAAAGAGATATGATGTTTTCGATAAGTTATGACTTTTTCAAAGAATTGTCACTTTTTCGATGGGTCATGACTTTTCAGATGACGCACAATAAGCACATGTTCATACTAGTCTTTGTTGGTTATAAATTGAGAGGTCCTTTCATTTTTCACCAACAAAAACTTTCTAATCTTCTTCTTCTTACACTTTAAAAATGTTCATGTTATTTATTGTTGTTGAGTGAGTTTAAAGGCTAGGGGAATATGAGGTACCACTATTTTGATGAATTAAATCATTCTATCCTAAGAGGATATATTGCAGATCCTTGAGCACTTGAGGAAAATAATTTTCGTGATACAATAATTACTTTTTTTTTCTTTTTAAC
>NC_028643.1:30828425-30838951 GCF_001406875.1 Solanum pennellii
AATGGATAAAAGGCAGCGAAAAAATAAACCAAGAAATGAAAAATATAGATAAAAAACAAGAAACACAATTAGAGATTATTATATTTAATATAGACAAAGTCAAAATAATTAATGAACAATTAGAACAATTATACAATGATGACCCATTGCAAGGATGGGAGAAACATAAAACAAAAGTAAAAATTGAACTAATAGATGAAAACAGTATAATAACACAAAAACCATTAAAATACAACTTTGATGACCTACAAGAATTTAAAATACACATAAATGAACTATTAGAAAAAAATTATATACAAGAAAGTAATAGCAAACATACAAGCCCGGCATTTATAGTTGTAAAACATAGTGAACAAAAAAGAGGTAAAAGTAGAATGGTTATAGATTACAGAAATCTAAACGCCAAAACTAAAACATACAACTACCCAATACCTAATAAAATACTTAAAATAAGACAAATACAAGGATATAACTATTTTAGTAAATTTGACTGTAAATAAGGATTTTACCATCTAAAACTAGAAGAAGAATCTAAACAATTAACAGCATTCACAGTACCGCAAGGTTTCTATGAATGGAATGTATTACCTTTTGGATATAAAAATGCACCAGGTAGATATCAACATTTCATGGATAATTATTTTAACCAATTAGAAAATTGTATTGTATATATAGATGATATATTATTGTATTCCAAAATACAAGAAGAACATATAAGATTATTAGAAAAATTTATAATATAATAAAAAATTCATGAATCCGCTTAAGCAAAAGTAAAGCAGAAATAATGAAACCACAGATAGAATTTTTAGGAAAACAAATAGATAAAAATGGAATAAAAATGCAAACTCATATAGTACAAAAAATAATCACCCTTGCTGAAAATATAGATACAAAAAAGAAGTTACAATCATTTTTAGGATTAGTAAACCAAGTAAGAGAATACATACCAAAATTAGCGGAACATTTGAAACCACTACACAGAAAACTTAAAAAGGATGTCGAATACTATTTCGACAACAAGGATAAAGAACATATAAAAAATATCAAAAAATTATGCAAAAAATTATCAAAATTATATTTTCCTGATGAAAGTAAAACATTCACTTATATAGTTGAAACAGATTCAAGTGACCATAGTTATGGAGGAGTACTAAAATATAAATATAATAAAGAAAAAATAGAACACCATTGCAGGTATTACTCAGGATCATATACTGAAGCACAGGCAAAATGGGAGATAAATAGAAAGGAACTATTTACATTATATAAATGTTTACTAGCATTCGAACCATATATAGTTTATAATAAATTCATTTTTAGAACAGATAACACACAGGTAAAATGGTGGATAACCAAAAAGATAGTCGATTCAGTTATGACAAAAGAAATAAGAAGATTAATATTAAACATATTAAATTTTACATTTACAATTGAAATCATTAAAACTGATGAAAATCTAATTGCAGACTACCTCTCAAGAAAATGATATGTTGAAAGATCTATTGGCAATGATGACAAATCTATGCCAGAAAATGGAAAAGATAGAGACAGAAGTACAGGAACTGAAAGCTAATAGTCAGCAGCATGGCTCTAAACATGCGGAGCTAGGTCAGCAGCATGACCAAAAACATGCGGAGCTACAAGGAGACGTTGGGAAACTCCGAAAAACCCATAACAATGTTTGTTCAAATGCAGCTACAGCCAGCACATCTACAGCAGGACAATCTACGAAAAAGGAGGAGACTAAGGTAAAACATACAAATGTAAATATGAATAAGTTATTCTCAAAACCATATACTCCTCAAAATACCCAAAAAGATATATCTGTTACCCCACAGACAAATACCTACAAAGCTAGCCTAGAATCCCAGAAACAAACATATAATTACATATCCAGGACATATATCGAAAATATATACAAAGTACAAACATTTCTAAACCAAAACCCCAGAGCTAAAAATACGAAAAATCCCAATGAAGACTATATAACCCAATATTTACAAGGATATAATAAGCTAATTGCACAGCCAGGAACTAATCCAAATCTAATAGCAACTTGCTACAACTATGGCTTGCTAAGCACAGTATATACAGTAACAGGAGATGAGATATCCAAGATACCGGAACTATATAAAGCATTTTTGCAATATAAGAGGATAACTAAAGGCACTCTTTTCTATATAAAGTTTTATGCAGCTACAGCAGAAATACTATATGACGAAGTCAAACCTACAATCCAAGTTATAAAAATTGGATTAACAAGGGAAATGATAATCCCTGAGAAGATAGATACCCAGGAAGAGATACAGAAAGTAGATATTCCGGAATTCTATGCAAACAAGAGAACTATCGGAATAGCTACCATATTAAACGAGATAACAAATAATTATTTAAACGAAAATGCAATATGGACATATTACAACAGAGACCAGACAATTATCTATTCAAACTGCAGAGATATAAGAGAAGCAGATATGGAAGAGTTAAGACAATGGATATTAAGTCTACTTAGACCAGAAACTACACCCACAACAAGAGCTATTCGGAAGAACTTCATTTCCTCCAATCTAATGACAAGATACTGTAAATTGATTGGGCAAAAATATCCGGATCACCTATGCTCAAAGTGTGAAGGAGAAGAAAATTACATACCATATGTACAATTAGAATAAGATAAAAAAAAAAATATTACTATTATGAGTCTGTAAAGTAAGAATTTTTTTTTCGTCGTTTTGTGTCGGCTGAATATCAGCCATATGTATAAAGTAAGAGTCTTTTTATTTTTTGTCGTGTTGCGTCGGCTGAAAAAAGCCAAATGTATAAAAGTCGTAAAGTAAATAGTTTGTCGGTCAATCATGTAAAAAGTTTATCGGCCAATTATGTAAAGTAAATAGTATGACGGTGTAATTTATGTGTATAAATAGAGGAGCTTTCCTCATAAATAAAACACACCTTCATCCATAAACCTTCTTCTCAATATTTTCTCTCTCAATCGCTTCCACCCCAAAATTGGCATTATGAATTGTTTTAGTTATTGCATTAATTGTTTCTATCTTCATCTTTCCTTATATATCTTTTTGGTCAATATGTTTTCATATTGTTATACCACCCATATACTTGATAGCACAACATTGTTATTGACCATTGAATGAATCACGCTTGATTATGTAAACTGAAAATTATTTATAATAATATGAACAATATATTTGTTGAGTGCAAGGTAAACATGTGATTATATATGTGATTAAATAGAATGAATTAATTTTTACTCAAATATTTGATAATCTTACTCAAATATAAACGAGTAGTATTGTTTTGTAAAAGATATATTACGTATAAAGATAAAATATTGAATTATTTATGGAAATCGTTACTAGTGTTATGCACATAATAAAATTCAAGTATGATTATTTAAGAGAATAATTGTATATAAATGACATCCATTATTTAAGGTCATAACCTCAAGAGGAAAGACAATCGGTGACCTTTCTGATACTTCTAGTTTTTTCTTTTTTTGTTGGTTCAATTTGTTTACGAAATTCAGTAAAGAAAAAAAACACTACTTAAGAAATGTCACTTTCTACCCATATTTAAATTTTGAATGATTTTGAAATATTTCAATGATATGTCATAATTTTTTATGAAAAAATAATTAATCTATGATAATCTCTATTTATTTATAATGTCCCTAAAATGAACTAGGTTGAACTAGAGATTCACATGTGTCTCATGATTATTTTTTTTTGTTAAAATGTTCAATAATGATTTTTTGAGGCAGTATCTAGGTTTTGGTGATGTTTGGAGGTAAAACGTCCAAGAACATCCACGATGTTCGGAAGATGTAACTTGAAAAATGCTTGTGTGTACATATGCCTTTTGATATGTTTTCCGTGTTCGTTTTAGTTTAAATTGATGTGGGATGACCCTAAGAACTAGATGAACATGTTTAGGAATTCAACGTCTGGTTACGACTCCACCTATGACCCATGAGGGTTCCTAGAAGAGGACCCCATCTTTTTCGCAGGATGCTGCCAAGCAGTGACCAACGACGGCCACAAGGGACGGACCGTTGGTCAAATGAAGACCCTCCGACCTTAGGCGTCGATTGGCACTGCAAGGTCTGCAAGTCCTACATATGATGGAGCTTCAGACCCAAACGATGGACCCCATTTAAGGGGCATTGACTGGATGACGATCCGTCGTTTGTGGATCGCAGATGCTGCCTGCACAAGCTGTTGTGATGCGTCTTGGCTTGCGGTGTTTTAGTATATTTACTTCAAGTCTTTTATGAACCATGGACGTTAGTTTTAGGGTCATAGGGGTATTTTAAGTTTGTTTGCACTTTTAGATCTAGGTTAGACTTCATTTTTCATAAACCCAAAACCCTCCCTTCTTGATTCTCTCAAAATCCAATAGAAGCTTGAACTCAAGGAAGGGCTAGAAGGGGATGGTTGTGGACGTTCTTCATAAAAAATTCTTTAGTTTCTTTTCATTGAGGAACGGTAGTCATCCTTGAACTCTCTTCCATTCAAGGAGTCATTTCTAAGGAATTTCAATAGGGGTCTTCAAACCCTATTTTCTTCTATCTTGGACTCTAAGTATGATTCGTGCATGAAAATATTTTAAAGGATTGAAATATGTTATTTCTAATTTTATTTGGTGATTTTATTGCTAAAATTTCAGTGAAACCATGTTATTGCTTTTATCAACTTTTGTCTTATGAAATGGATCCAATGAACATGATTTGATAATGTTAGAGTTATAATTTCTTTAGGGGTATATTGTGATTTAGCTACTTCTCTAAGGACTATTTTATGATGTATTATTGAGGAAATGATTATCGATGGTGAAAGTTTGGATTAATGGTAAGTTGGTTACATTTTTTAGCTCTTATTATGAAATGTTGTTGAGTGGTATGGTCCACCTTTGGTGGCGATGTTTATTTGAAGTATATGGATATGAATTTACATATGTATTGTGAATGAGGTCATGAAGGCATATTATGTGAAGTAAGATGATAATTATGATATTTTTGTTGATGTGATTTATGAAGCTTTAAATGTATGATTGTAGAGACTATGTCTAAATGAGGTATTCGTACATGTGAAGTGTGCTAAAGTTTGTAATATGATGAATTAAGATGTTATCATGTTTAGAAGTCAATGTTATGAAAGTGGTGATTATTTGAAAGGTGTACTCATATGTACACACACTCACACTTTGAATGAATGAATAAATGAAGCTAAAGAATGTAAATGAAAAGGGGAGTTTTGGGGTGAACACTCTTCATGAGTTAAGATGAAGTGTTTAGAAGTAACCTCACTATTCCCAAGAGCTTTCTAAGATAGGTTGGAGGTTGGATACCCTTCGTGAGTTGAGATGTGGTATTTCAATGTAACCTCTAGGTATAAGTATCCTTTGTAAGTTGAGATGTGGTGCTAATAATCTATCCCATAACGTATAGTAATGACTGTTTAAGACTCCATGGGGGAGTTATGCTTACCACCGAGAGGGTTTGAAAAAGAGGTGGGTGCACATTGTGAGTAGAGATGTTTTACCCAATGTACCTCTTAAGATGAGTACTTCTCGTGAGTAGAGAGTGAGTTACTTAGAAGCAATCTATTTATCTCTTTACTATGCGCCCGCATAGGTGTAACTATTGGACAATCTATTTAAACGCTAAGAGAATTACAATACCATAGGCTAGTGGGGATCCCTCATCCGATAGGTGTTAATATCGAGATTCCATGTCTATCTCTCATGGTCTATGTCAGATAAAGCTACCCCACACAAAAGAATGTAATGAAGTAAGTCTTTTAAAGAGTGCAATACTTAGTGTAGGTGGTGGTATGGAACACTATTTATCCATTGCACAAGTAGACACTCGAAAGGGGAGTCTTGGTGTGTCTTTGTCTTAATGTATAAATGTGTTATCATGTAATGAAATGAAGTTATGTGACTTAATGTCTAATGTTAAGAAAACATGTTAAAGTTATGTCTTGTATAATGAAGTTTACGAATGATGAATGATGTGTACCTAACCTCATGGAATCCTCGAGGAGCAGAAAGTTGGAGTAATAGTGTGGGATGCTATTCTCACATTGCACTTGGTGTACTTGTAAGTCCACTTGGGGAAGAGAACTTATGTGAAGATCTAGATTCCAGCATGCTTCTCTAATGTTTAATTAAAGGAGTGTGAACTTATAACCTGTGCGAAGTAAGCCTAAAATGGGTAGTCTAGAGGATCACTTAGGTGCGTATTGAAGGAATTTTATGAGCGGTTCCTTCATGTCTACCTTTGTGATCTTACGATAACCTTGGAGGGAAATTTCTATGGAAATGAGTTCAGTGTGAAGTTAAAGGAGTTCATAGTAAAGTTGAGTTCACTTTAATGTTTTTGGAGTTTACTGTTAAGCGACTCTTTGTGATAAAATTATGGAAGTCTTTTATTATGTGCTAAATGATCATCTATATGCTATTTTACATCTATATTCATGAAGGTTTTACCTATTTGGCAGGTAAGATTAATTCTACTAAGATGTCCCTTTTCACATGTTTTTGCATATACTTAGTACTTTGTTACAACTAACACCATACATTTCTATACTTTATAAGTATAGGTTGGAGGCAAGTTGAAGACTAGAATGCAAGCTTGAGAATCAACTCTCTCAAGACTAAGTATGTCCTCATATATCGAGGGCATAGTTCGATTTCTTAATCTCTATTATTAAAACTTATTATGTATTTTCATTCAATGTAATGGGACGTGTCCCTAAGACATTTAAGTTGTGTTTTGAAGATGGCTTGTGACGACCACACTACTTTTTAGTAATATAAAAGATATTTCCTTATTATTATAAATGTCATGAAAAGTTTTAATTCCGCACTACTTTTCATGTCTTATGCGATGAATGACAGCTAGTAGGCTAGTACAAGACCCCCAAAGGGTCAAGTACACAATTGTCCGATCTAAAGGGTTACCCTAAATGCTAGGGGGTACTTTCGGGTCGTGACAACATCATTTAAAAGCACATATTTAATGTTCTTTCAATTATAATTATTTACTAAAAATTTTTAATTTAGTTATATTAATTTTATTTTACTCTATCATATACTAATGATATGATACACGTGCAATACACGTGCCATAAACTAGTATTTATATATACATACACATTATCCCATTATCCCCCACTTCCTCACACCACAACTCCCACTCCCCATATTTACACCACTACTCACACGTACAAAAAGAGAACGAAAAAAGTAAGGAAAAAAAACCATCAGCAACATGCCCACTTTCTCTAAATAAACACACACGGAGTGCACACAAAAGAGAAAGGAGAAACTACAACAAGTTAATAGCAAAAGACACCCAACCACACGTACTACTATGCACACATACTCTCATTTAAAATCAGAAACGGTGCTACACATTACAATACATTCACATGCAAGACACAAAAATAATATCCTTACATTTTAATCGTTTTTAAACCAAATGAAACCTTACAAATTGTAACGAAAATATTGAATTCGAGGTTTGCTTTCATGGTTTAGAGATCGCGATTTTTTATTCGGATTTTGTTATTTTTGGTGAATTGATTTTTTCAAGAGGTACAATTTAATTTTTATTGTGATTTAATTTTCAAGATTATATAAAAATTGATTACAATGTTATGGAACTGCTCAAATTATAGACATAAAACATAAATATATCTTTTAGCTTGACCTCATTTAACATTTATACCATTAACCTTTGAGTATGCACAAGTAGACACTTAAACTTGTATAAAGTTGAACAAGTAGAAACATGAGTCCTATGTGGCATAATACACATATGACACAACGTAGGACACAAATTACCATATAGGATGTCACATAAGACACGTGTGTCATTTTATTCAATCTTATACAAGTTTGAGTATCTACTTATGCACATTCAAGTTGGAGGGTATATATATATATAAATATATGAGTAGAGGATACAGTCGGGATATTATAATTCCCTAATTTAGCTAGGTTAATACAAGTTGCTAAGGACACTTTTTTGGTACTAATGTGTCCTGCTTCATCGGCTGCTAGGCTAGAGACTTCCCTTGTAGGGGGACTATCAAACATAACAAAGTTATTATTAGTACTACTAGTTCTTGGTTCATGAGACAAGTGATGTGCCACATTGATAACATCTTTGAAGGTATAGTTTTTAGGGGGTTTCTGCAGTTTCTTAGGCCAATATCTTACTCATTGTTAGGAGTCTTGAATGCAAGTGTTCAAGTTGTCTTGTCTCCTATGCTATTATGTAATGTGTGGTCTATGCTTCAATGTGCATTGTAGTCTTAAGAGGGTGGCTGCCTCAATGTGATGTTGTTAGACATTCTGTGTTTCACGACCGAGGAGCATCCCTATAAGTAACATAGCGTACTTGACCACTCGGAGGTCTTATACAAGCCAATAGTCATTGTTCATTGCAATGTCATAGTAAATTTAGCGCAAAATTTAAATCTTATATAGCACATCATATGCTTGAAATATCACTTCATATATATATATATATATATATATATATATATATATATGTATGTATGTCATAGTACATAGTTAGACTCTAAGTCTCTTTTACCATCTTAGACTCGGCATCAATAGAATAGAATAGGGACACGACCCTTATCAACATATAATAATAACTAAACTGTTAGATCACTTTAAATAAGAATTCTGACATAGGCAATCCTTGAATCTTAAGGATTCCTTTCTTGAGCTTGGGAAACATCAATCAAGCCCTTCACTTTAGAGACATCCTTTAAGCATACATAACCTAAACATTGTGTAAAAAGGTAAAGAAGAATGGTGTTAGTACAAGAATGCACTATGTATGGTAACTATGCAAAAAATATGCATTTAAAGAGGACATTTTTATTAGAAAACCATGCATCATGCCTTTTAGGAAAACTTCATAAAAACTTTGATATAAGAATCACAACATAGCTCATATACTTCACATAACAATGGAAACTATTCATAACATCACATAAAGCCACATTATTCATTTAAATCTCATTTAACATTTCATAATATTTTCTTATCTTTTACCTTAAGTCTCTAGCCCCCAAGTAACACTCTAGTAACAGTTGGTGCAATTTATAAAGAGTATCCCATTCTACCATCCACACTCAAGGATCACCTTAAGGTAACCAAGGTGAACATTCACATAACCTTCATTAACTAAAACATATGCATTCATATAAACCTAGCATATCATAAGACACCTACTTCATATATGAACCAACATGTTCCATGAACCACATATAAGACCCACTTCAAGATCACATGGAATTCAACACTACAAATAACATCATAATAGGCAATAGTCAACAGTAGAATTGTTGGATTTAATTTCATATAGACATCATAAGACCTTACTCATAATCCCATCTAAAGCCTACTGGTGCAATGTACATGTGAAGTCTCATAACCTCACACATACTTAGTAAACCCATAATGAGATCATAAACATCATCATTTACTTCATACATAAACATGAAAAATATAGTCAACTACATGACTACCAAGTAACACCTTCATATAGTCAACAAGACCAACATTATGCACAAAAAGTGAGACCACATTATATGAACACCATAGGACTCATACTATGCATACTATTATACAAATTGGTCAATAATATTATATCATGCAAATAAGACATATACATATTCATATGTATATAGAACACCTTCTTAAAACTCCCTACAAGTTCTACTTGTGCAATGCATAGGTAAAGTTCCATACCCTCACCTAAACTAAGCAACTTCTTGTAGGTTATTCTAGTAAGGGTCCATTACTTTACTTCCATTGTCAATTTTACATTAGGGAACCTATATCCTTAATTAAAACTAAGATCATGGGTTCTAAATATTGAATCTGGTGTAACGACCTGTTTAGTCGTTTTGAGCAGCATATTTTATTTCTGGAAAAACTGGCTGAGTCGACGGATCCCACGACGGACCGTCGTGGGGGTCTCGTTCCAAAACACTTAGAATTCTGAAATTTGGGTACTGAAATCGACTCTATGAACTTCGTAATGGAATGGCAGGACGGACCGTCGTGGGCACGACGGACCGTCACACATCTTCCACAGAAATTTAGTCTCTGAACTTTGCGACGAACCTGCAGGACGGACCGTCACAGCCATGACGGACCGTCACAGGTTACGTAACCCAGGCTGGGTCGGATTTCTATTAAAAGTTTTTAAGGGGCATTTTGGACTATTCCTGCTATAATTATAAATATAGTGGGTTAATGTTAATAATTTAACTACTTGGGGGTTAAAAGAGCTAACCTTGAAATAAATAATGGGTTAATTCATCATCTTTTATACTTAATTATATGCTAATTAGGGTAAAAGAAGAAGGGTTTTGAATAAGAAAAATAAAAAGAACAGAGAGAGAAAGGGAGGAACGAACGAACGAGAGAGAGGAGAAACGAAGAGGAAAGCAAAGCATTGGGAAAGTAGATTGCTT
>NC_028643.1:30842012-30842329 GCF_001406875.1 Solanum pennellii
AAAACTGTAACGTTGGCCAAGCCTGGGACAGATCCGTTAGTGTGGGAGGGTGACTACACTTCCACTCCAGTTCGTATCATCTCCTTTCTTCGTGCTAAGAAAATGGTTAGTAAGGGGTATTTAGCGTTCTTGGCACACCTCAAGGATGATACTATCCAAGTACCTTCAATAGAGTCGGTCTCGATAGTCCGTGAGTTTCCGGATGTGTTCCCTGCGGACCTTCCCGGTATGCCACCGGATAGGGATATCGACTTTTGCATTGATCTGGAGCCGGGTACTCGCCCCATTTCCATACCTCCTTATAGAATGGCTCCAGC
>NC_028643.1:30842426-30843120 GCF_001406875.1 Solanum pennellii
AATTGGGTAAGACCTACTAATGTGTCAGAAATAAGGAGCTTTGTTGGTTTAGCCAGTTACTACCACCGATTTGTCAAGGGATTCTCTTCTATTGCTTCCAAATTGACGAACTTTGCTAAGCAGAATGTTCCATTTGTATGGTCGGATGAATGTGAGGAAAGCTTTCAGAAACACAAGACCTTGCTGACTACTGCACCTATCCTTACCTTGCCAGTAGAGGGTAAGAACTTCATTGTTTATTGTGATGCATCCTATTCTGGTTTGGGTGCAGTGCTAATGCAAGAGAAGAATGTAATTGCTTATGCTTCGAGGAAACTAAAGGTGCATGAACGTAATATCCGACCCATGATTTGGAATTGGCTACAGTTGTGTTTGCATTAAAGCAATGGAGACATTATCTATATGGGGTCAAGTGTGAAGTCTATACGGATCATCGTAGTCTACAGTATGTCTTTACTCAAAGGGATTTGAAGTTGAGACAGAGGAGGTGGATGGAACTACTGAAGGATTATGATGTTACCATCTTGTATCACCCAGGAAAGGCTAATGTTGTGGCAGACGCCTTAAGTAGAAAAGCAGGGAGCATGGGTAGTTTAGCCCACTTACAAGTTTCTAGACGCCCGTTTGCTAGAGAGATCCAAAAGTTAGCTAATGACCTTATGAGGTTAGAAGTAAATGAGAAGGGAGGATTGTT
>NC_028643.1:30845345-30897758 GCF_001406875.1 Solanum pennellii
TATATATAATTGTGATGAAACTAGCATGATGAGGCTGTTGAATCTTAAACCCTAAATTTACTTTGTTAATGATGAAGCCTTGGTATAAAAGAAGGCTTCATGAACTAAAGTAATGAGATTAGAGGATCGGGTGTCACGTTCCGACACCAGGATAGTAATAGAGGATCGGGTGTCACGTTCCGGCACCAGGATAGTATATGGATCGGAGTGTCACGTTCCGACACCAGGATAGTAGTAGTGGAGCGGAGTGTCACGTACCGACACAAGAGGGATAAAGATAATGAATCTTGAAAAATGTTAATATACTCAATCTAAAGAACATGTTTCCCTAAAGAGTATGATGTGGAGGATTGAGTCCTCTTAGATGTGTTTGGTCACGTTGTAATTGATTCCTATAACTGTTACCATCACCTGTTAAGAATATTAGTTGATTTTATGATATTATCTGAAATATATTGCTTTCTATTTTGAGTTGGCCGATGATACCTACTCAATACTCGTGTTTTGTACTGACCCCTACTTGTATTTGTTTTTCTTTGTTATTTGTGGAGTGCAGCAAACGTGCCATCGTCTTCGACTCAACCGCAACTCTAGCAAGTCTTCATCAAGCCAGATTTCAGGGTGAGCTATTGCTTCTAGCTTGGACTGGATCTTCCTCTTCATGTCTTGATGCCTTGAGATTCTGGCATGGACTAGCTTTTTACTTATTTTAGCTTCTTAGATAATCTTAGATTAGTAATTTGAGGATAGATGTTCTTGTGGTGATGACTTCCAGGTTTTGGGAATAAATAGTATTGAGTTTTTATAAGTTATTTAATCGATTTTCATTAATGAGTTAAAGTCTTCCGCATTATACTTTGTTATTTATGGTTGAAATGTTGGGGTTTAGATTGGTTGGTTCGCTCACATAGTAGGTTAAGTGTCGGTGCCACTCGCGACCCGTTTTGGGTCGTGACATCTGGTGTTGTAGAACCTCACACCGAAAGAAGATGCTCTACTTTGCCAAGGTAGAACATTAACATCATGCTAGCATATTAGGTGATATCCGTTGCTAGATCCTATGGGGAAACATAGTTTATGGAAGTTTGAGGAATATATAGAAACCTATTTATGCCTATTGATACATTGTAGTAATCTACCTCGTGAGGACAAGAGTGAACAAGATTTCCAACATTGGGAAAGGCACTCCTCATCCTCAAGTTCACTCGGTACTAAGCTAAGTTCCCTATGTTGAAAATTCTTTACTAACATTACTTTATAAAACAAAGGCATTACTTTATAAAACAAAGGCTTTAGGAGGATTAACCCCTCATATGCTTAGATCCTAGGTTATAGATGAGAAAGTACTTTTCATTAACCTAAATCATGTCATAAGACCTTTCACATTGACATAATATATTCAAGAACCATCTAGTTTAGGATACAATTGAGAACACCTTTCAGAAGACCCTTACTTTCCTAGATCATCATGCAGTCATCATAGACATGATTTCATGTGTGTGTATGTGTACATATATGCGAGAAAACAGAGATTGGGTTGGTATTAAAACATAACACTGGGGTTCAGAAAATATAAATGCAGTTAACTACTTGTCTAAACCACCACCACAAAATGATGAATGCTATTATGCGGAGGATTCCTATGCGGTAAATGAGAAGCCGGGGGGTTTCCGACCGATTTCCCAAGGCTCAAATAAGGAGAATTGGCGCCAAGGTCAAGGAAAGAAAGGTCGAATCTATGGTAACTATAATTGTGAGAGTCATTATTTCTGAGATGGAAACTACAACCGCGACAACAACTTCAACAGAGGTAACTATGGTAACATAAATGATAGGAATAAGCTCTATGTCCCTCCTCAAAATCGTGAAGTTTCTCCTAGGGATGGTGGAGATAGTATGGCGTGAGTTAAGGATATGTTGCACAAAATGATAAGGAGGTTCAATGCTAATGATTAGAACATTAAAGAGTTAATGAGTGATTTAGCGGGTATTAGGCAGAAAGTCGATACATATGCAATATCGATTAAGCAGATTGAGCTGAAAATGGCCCAATTATTTGCGACTGTGAACATACGGCAACCGGGCACTCTTCCTAGCAACACTGTCCAAAATTAGAAAAATGACGGACACTGTATGGCAATCACTACTCGGGGTGGTAAGCAGACCATTGACCCACCCATGCCGTCTAAGGAGGAAAAGGTGATAAAAAATAATGATAAGGTGGTAGAGGGTAGTGGTGAAGTAAAAGATAACATTGGAAAAGATCCTGAAGTGCCTACAAAGGTAATTCCCATGCCTAGACCAACCCCCCCTTTCCTAAAAGATTAGTGAAAAAGACCGAGGATGGTAAATATAGGCATTTTATAACAATGTTGAAGCAACTTTATATCAATGTCCATTTGGTAGAAGCTCTAGAACAAATGCCCAGTTATGCCAAGTTTATGAAAGATCTGGTTACAAAGAAAAGATCGGTCACTTTCGAGGATGATGATAAAATGCAGCATTGTAGTGCTATTTCTACAAGATCTCTCGTACAAAAAAAAAAAGATCCGGGTGCATTCACTATTCCTTGTACAGTCGGGTCATTACATTTTGCGAAAGCATTATGTGATCTAGGGGCAAGCATAAATCTCATGCCCCTCTCGATTTACAAGAAGTTGGGTTTGGGTGACCCAAAGCCCACTGCGATGCGGCTACTGATGGCCGATCAAACAGTGAAAAGGCCTATAGGGATACTCCACGATGTGCTAGTAAAAGTGGAGTCGTTCATATTTCCGGTAGATTTTGTTATCCTTGATTGTGAAGTTGATTTTGAAGTGCCTATTATTCTTGGGAGGCCATTCCTTGCTACGGGTAAAGCCTTAGTTGATATGGAAAAGGGGCAGATAAAATTTCGGTTGAACAATGAATAAGCGACCTTCAACATTTGTAGGTCCATTAGGAAGAGTGGTGATCTCTAATCAGTATCTGCTATATCCTACAAAGAAAAGATGAAGAAGAACCATGACCTAAAAAGTGAAAAACGAGAGTTTATGGTTGGGGATTTGGTGCTTTTATACAATTCTAAGTTGTGTTGGTTTCCGGGCAAGCTCAAGTCCAAATGGCTGGCCCTTACTTAATTACCCAACTATTCCCTCATGAAGTAGTTGAGTTAGAAACTAAGGAGGGTGTGTGGTTTAAGGTAAATGGACAACGAATAAAACCCTATTTTGGGCATGCTGAATCGGCGAATGAAGGAATCGAGGCATACCATCTTGACAAAGTCTGAGTAATCAAGTGTTTCTAGTCGTGCCGTGACGTTAAATCAGGCGCTTGTTGGGAGGCAACCCAATACTTATAGTTTTATTTCTAGTAATGGTAGCATTTTCTATTAATGAGCTTTAAATTTGCAGGCACATCACCAGAAAATTCTGCAGAAAATCACATAGCAATAGTCATTGACGGACACTTCGACGGACCGTCACGCATGCAACGGACCCTCACATGAATCCTTCGTGCCAAGTACGTCTTTCATTTATTTTCAAAGCTAGAGCACACGTGATGGAATCCATGACAGACCATCAAATATGCGATGGACCATCGTCGGGGACTCGTTGCGTCATTAATGAGCGTATCCGACCCAACCCAGTTGGGGAAATTTGAAAAATTTGGTAACATTTATAAATCCCACCCCTTCATTTCACCCATTTCCTTCCCTCTTTCTCCCATTTCCCTCTCTTTCCAACTTCCAACTCCCTACTTCCCTTCTCTATCAACTGATCACTTCTCCAATTCCCCAAAATCCTAAAATCTACCCTCTACTAGTCGGAGTCTGCTGCTGTGGTTCTATTTTTGATAACCAAGTACCTTCCTTGCTTGTTGTTCTCAAGTTCTTAGGTATGTGTCTCTGATCTCTACCTATTTACATTACATTTTTTTTGAAATTCGTATTAGCCTATTTTTTTTTGGTGGGTCTTCATGCTTTGATCCAATTTTGTCTGACCTAGGTTAAGAATACATCAAATTGCATTGTTAAAACTCTACAAATAGGTGTTTTAGCATTGCTAGTTTGCTAGGTATTTGAGTTAGACAGATGTAGGTTAACACTAAAAATTCCATTTGAGTCATAGGGGATGATTGTGGCATCCCCAGTTCTATCACTGAATGGCAGAACGAGACCTCGATGACGGACCGTCGTATCCACTACGAACCGTCATAGGGTTTTTTCTAACATCCTACTGTACGTTTTCTCCAAGTGTCCACCAACGGATACATGCGACGGACTGTCGTTCCCACGACGGTCCGTCCTGCACAACCATTATGGTTTTCAGAGACCCTTTTTCTAAGGGTCTCGTACTATTTGTAAGTGTCCTCTGACGGACATCTACGACGTACTGTCATACCCTCGACGGTCCGTCCTGCACAACCGTCATGACGGTCAGAGACCCTTTTCCTAAGAATCTCCCAATTTTTCTAAGTGTCCTCTGATGGACATCTACGACGGACCATCACACCCTCGACGGTCCGTCATGCACAACCGTCGTGACGGTAAGAGACCTCTCTCCTAAGGGTCTCCACGATGGACATCGACGACGGACCGTCATTGTCACGACGGTCCGTCCTGCTTATCCATCATACATGTCAGAGACTTTCTTTCAGGGGTCTCCACATCAACATAATTGAAGTAAGACATGACGGACCCCATGATGGTCCGTCGTACTTACGACGAGCCGTCACCTTGTCCGTCGTGTTTCACTGTTACTGCAGAAAAGTCATTACAACTTTGCTCTTATTTTTATTTTGTTTCGTTTTTGCTCGTCTTGTTTGCTCCTTCTGGTACTAATATTGATTCTTTACAGGTACTATCTCTTATGGCACTAAAACAATATCGAGTTTACGGATGTGGGCGATCAAAGTCTGTCACCGCGTCTGCCCGCCTAGTCATTGGCTCTGATGATGATCGTGACCCCGAGTAGGTACCCCCAGAAACTACCACTTCATCACGAGCTGCACGTGATACAAGAGCTTTGCCCAAATAGGTGGTGTCCGGCGTAGTCACTTCTTCCAAGTCTGATGAGGAGCGCACACTGACCGGCACACCTTCTGGATCAACTACTCATGAAGAAGGGGCGTCTGGCTCCTTAGGAGTTTCGTGGTCGGAGGAAGCCTCTAGGTCTGCTGAATTCCCTGCACCTGCCACAGCTGAACAGTCTGCCTCGTCTGATGAGGCTGACACTTCTAAATCCACTCCCGGATCACCGAATCATGCTCTCACCCCAGTTGCCGACCAGCCCAACCGGTGGTGTGTCGACAGGCAATATCAAGTTTATTCAGACGCAAAGTTTCTAAAAGATAAAGGAGTCATGACACAGACCCTTACACTGGAGAGGCGGGTCCTTGCGGGAAGTCTCCCTACCATACCATAGATCCACAATCTTTTCACCAGACACCGACTAGAGTGGACAATGCGTTCTTTGGGCCGTTGTAGTGAAGAGTTGGTCCGAGAGTTCTACGCCTCTTACGTGGCTACTCTCAGATCACAGATTGATAGGCGGGCTGCCCCCGCCAAAAAATCCCCACTTAAGCATGTCCGAGTACGTGGCATTCAGGTCGATATCTCCCTTCCTGCCATCCGCCGGTATATATAAGGCGAGGATGTTGATGCCAACCGGACCCTTCTCATCGCTGAGTTCGACTACCGGTGGCAAATTATCAAAGATGGACAATTTTTTCGTGAGCCATCGCTGAGAGAGACCACCAAGAGGGATGGACCTGCACTTGTCTGTTGATGGAGATGGCGCCGACTGGGTCACAGAGCCAAAAGGAGCAATCATGAAGGTTAACTTGACCTTCATTGCTATGTTCTTATGGTTAATTGTCCGCCACTGCCTTTCCCCCTTGGCCGCTGATAACATAGTCACATGGGATCGTGCAGTTCTGATGGTGGCGATGATAGCCGGGTTTGAGGTGGACTTTGCTTGGCTTCTACAGGTGGTCATGCACGAGAGGGCTTTTAAAGTCACAACTACTTACCCTTTTCCGTGCATGATAATTTCCTTATGCAGGTCCGCAGGTGTGCCCATCTAGAAATTTGATCAGCTCAAGTCTATGCTGGGCATTGTTGATATCATCCATATTAGGGATGAGGCCAATGAGTTGGCTCCACGCAGAGCCCCCGTCTAGAGTTGCCTCCACCTGGTGAAAATCTGGACGATACGGTAGCACAGGCTCGCACGGCTACGTAGGCTGCTTCTAAAACCACTGACACTACCCCAGTCGAGTCTATCCGGGTAGTAGCATTGCCCTGAGATCCTCTTGCTCAGCCCCGTTCCCCGCTCTGGTCCCGCTTGATACGGTCTAGAAACTAGAGGCACAAATGTCTACACTTCTGCATCACATCCAGCCTTGTATGCAGAGGTCTTTTGCTGAGGCAGAAGAGTGCTTGGAGTGGAAAATGGTCCAACACACAGAGCGGAAGATCACTGAGGTTCATCAGCGCTTGGACACTTTTAAGTTGCGGTTGCTAGCCCGCCCAGCCCCTCAAGTGGATGTGTGGACCCTTCAGGCTGCGGTCGAGAGTCTCCGAGCGGACATTGATATGATCCTAGTTGCTAGGGTTCCTGAGTCTAAGGCCCCTTCTGCAGAGCCTGCTGAGGACACAGTGATGGAGGGCTTATTCGCCACTGCTGAGATTCCACCACCTCCCACTCGAGAGAATTCCAAGAGGCGTAAGGGTCGAGAGGAGGATGAGGCTAGAGCATGGAAAAATGTGCGCCGTGAGATGGAGGCTGCGAGGAGAGCCTTGCTTGCTGATGAGGAGGCGCGTCGGATCAGGGTTGTAGAGTCAGCTGCTGGGGCATCTAGCTCCAGAGATGTTGGGATAGAGGGAGGCACTGGTGATAGTGTTGTTGCTGATGAGGACACTATTGAGGGTGTCCAGACTACAGAGGTAGTGGGTTCCGGGGAACCGAACCCACTAGCTTGCTGATCGTCGGCGCTTTGCGCCCCAGGTTTGCTTCACCTACCACTCTCGTTTTTCAATTTTTATATGCATTGGGCACAGTTGCATGTCTTTTTGTGGGGGGTGGGGTAAATGGAAAGTGAGTACTAGGGTGATGTTTGAGTAGCCCGATTCACTATCCTCTTTTGGGGTTTTCTTGCCTGTTTTTTTCCCCAAGAGAGTGATTATTTTTATTGTTGAACCGGCATGTCTATATCTTGTGTACATAGTTTAACTCTGATGTATGATGGCTAAAATGATATCCTGATGAAATGAAAATGATGCATGACTAGGCATCGTAATTGATAAATGTGTGGCTCTAAGCATAAGATAGAGACACACCACTGCATGACGCCAAGTCTAAAATTTGAACTAGGTGTCTGATAATCTGGTAGAGTAATGAGATGTCAAGTGACTATGAAGAAGACTTGAATAGTCCACTTTTTGTGCTGAGCTAGAACTTGCATGGTTAGTCTTGCTAAAAGTAAGCTGTAATAGACAATAAGGAAAGGATCATAGGCCCTTGTTCAATATAGCCAATTTTTTGCTTAAATAAAAAAATTCAAATGATATAAATCCTTCTTTGATCCAAATGATTTGAGCTTAAACTAGACCTTTCTTTTTCACCCCAACCGATCTTTTCTGGGAATAATGTGTTGGCCCTGGTCCCTCCTTGGACATGTGCACCTCAGCTTGAGGGTGGCTAATGCAGTAAAGAACCTTTTAATTGCCCTGACCCAACTTTGGGTATTGTTTACTTTGACTCATGGCAAAGCCATGAGTTGAGGGTGGCTATTATGAGCAATGCTAGAAAGTGGGGTTGAAAGAACAAAGAGAGAGAAAGAACAAAAGTAAAGTGACTCAAGAACCAGTTGAAAGAAAAGTGAAATAATAATAATAAAATAATAAATACAATAAGTACAAGCAATAAAAGAAGAGAGTCACTTACACAAATGCAGAAAGAGGGGAAAATAGCAAAGTAAAAGAATATGAGAACTTGGGCGAAATAAAATGATGAAAAGAGGTATTTTTATCCAATATGTCAAGGAAGGCAAAAAGTCACTAAAGTATACCTTAATATACCCTAACTGACCCTGAGCCTATGTTACAAACTAAGAAAGTCCTATCGTGATCCTAAAAGTTGTATAGCAAACTTAAAGCAGTGAAAATAAGGGCAAGCTTATGGAAATATGTATGAATGGGTTGTGAATTTGTTCTGAGAGTGAGTGTTGAAAAGTAATTCTTATACTCAAACTGAAATCACTGTGTGAAAAATGAGGATATTATTTTGAAGAGAGGACACTAGTTGCAATACACAAAAAAAATTAGCACCTTGGTGAGAAATAGAAGAGGATAGGTGTTAGTGCGTGGTGAGTCTGTGTCATGGTCTGATTCCACATAATTCAAGCCTAATAGTGATAACATGCATAAATATGTTGAGACTGATCGGGATTGATAGATAAATGATTGCGAAAGATAAAACATGGATACTATTGTACAAAGATTTTGTAGTGAGTCATAGTGCGTCGCTTGAGGACAAACAACGAATTTAAGTTGAGGGTATGGATAAACCGTGGTTTCACGGTATTTTTACTGCTTTTTCCTTAAGTTTAGTGTGTGTCCAAAAGCCTTTTTGTATTAATTTTTATGGAAGTTTCTCTTTATTTGCAGGAAATCTGTCTAAATATGAACGCGGAAGTTTTTGTGTAAGAAATGCAGAAAAGCTACCACCTACGGAGCTTGTGACGGTCCATCGTACATGTAACGGTCCGTAACTGGCATCGTAGTGAAGCCGCTGAAGGAAGATGGGGAAGTCTGACCAAGTGTGGGGTTATGAAGTGCATGACAGGATCATCGTAGCCATGAAGGTCCGTCCAGCTGGTTCGTCGTGATGATCAGAGAAGTAGTCCCAGTACCCAAATTCCAAGAAGTTCAAGTGCTATGGAACAGAGACCCTCGACTGACCGTCGTGCTTGGAATGGTCCGTAATACCTTTCGTCGAGGGTAATGAAGAGAGCAGCAGAAGAATTTTCAAAGTATGGGATGACCAAGTCCATCACGGCCCATCATAACCGCGACGGGCCGTCACTAGGTCTGTCGACCCAGCCACGTTTTGAAAGATTTTCAGCAATTACAGTCCTTCTTTTATTAGGTTTTTGTTTTTTTATAAATAGTTTTAAGAACCTCGTTTTTGAGGTTAGACTCTCATATAGTTAGACTCTAATATAGTTAGACTCTCATATAGTTAGACTTTTGTGGGAAAAACACTTTTATGTTAATTTCTTTATTAGTAGATTATTTTGGATATTAGACTTTGGAGTGTTACACTTTTCTCTGGAGTTCATTGTTGGTGATTTTGTCAATTAATCAAGTAAATTTCTTGATTTTATTCTTTCTCAATGATGTAAGTGCATGAATTCTTATATTATATATACGAATATTGTGATTATGACTATGGGTAACTAAACTCTATAACTAGGATTGTGAGAACCATGGATGAATAATGACGTAAAATCTAACTAAAATAACAATTCTAGAATAGTGTCTTGCATGTATTGATAATTCTTTCGCTTAGAAGTCTTTTTAACGGGTGGCAAATGTTAGAACTCGCCTTAATGCTACTTGCCGGACCAAGGAGGTAGATTGATTTGAACGAGGTTATAACTTAGTCAAATATCGACTATAATGCTTAATATGAGGTAAAGGTAAGGGTTAGTTTAACAACACACATAGCCGGACCAAGGTGCGGAGTGAAATTTTCTAGATGCCGGACCAAGGATTTAGAAATACATAACTTATCACTGTGCATGCAAGATACTAGGAAAGAATTCTTATAGTTAGAATTATCAAATTAGGAACCTGTGGGGAATACTTAAACCCTAGTTACTTTTATTAGTTGATTAAACTCCAATATTTTAATCTGTTAGTTGCCTACTTTAATTTAGCTAGCTATTTTCATTAATTTAGAAATAGAACCCCCCCCCCTTTTATTGTCTTTGTTTTCTAAGGAAATAATTGACTAAATAATAGTAATAATAGATTCAAGTTAAGTCTGAACTATTTTCCTCGTGGGAACGATCCAACCTCATTAGTTGGGTTCTTTACTTGATACGACCGCTTTACTACTTATTTGAGAAGTAAGATTGAGCGTATCACATATATCAACTCACGAAGGGTATTCATCCTCACACAAATCTTAGAAAGCTCTTGGGAGTTTGTGAGGATGTTACTAAACACTTCATCTCAACTCACAAAAAGTGTTCACCCCAAAATTCCCCTTTTTACTCAACTTATATTCATACATTCATTTAAGTGTGTGTGTGTAAATGTGAGCACAGCTTGCACATAAACATCATCTCATTCAAATTACCTTCTACGCATGTTTTATACATACATTCATCAATTCACACACCTTGCTTTCTTCACATAATCATATACTTCATATAGACATAACCAAAGCAAAACATGCAATTCAATCTTCACAAAAAAAATATAAGAGACATTTTCATTATCACTTCATTTCACATATTAGGCCTTCAAAGCCACGCTCACAATACATAATAAATAATATCAAGCTCATCAAATAAACACTGCCACCAAGAATGTGGACTATACCGCTAAAGAGAATTTCATAACTAAAGCTTAAACAGCATAACCAACTTACCCTTTAATACAAACTTTCACCATCTATAGAATTTTACTCAATAATTCATCATAAATTAGCCCTTAGTGTAGTAGCTAGACATCAATAACAACAGAAGTAAAGGAAAGCTCAAGGACTATATAATTAAGCTCATTTAACCCATTTCTTATACCAACATTCCATAAAAAGTTCTATCATGATTTCATTGAAGTTTTAACCTTAAAACCATCAACTAACATTAGAAACACCATTACTAAGTCATTTTAAATGTTTTCATGAAAAATCCATTTTCAAAGTTGAAGATAGAAGAAACTAGGGTTGGAAACCTTTTTTGGAAATCCATTAGAAGGCAAACCTTGAATGGACGAGAGTTCAAGGATGGATACCATACCTCAATAAGAAGTAAACCAACTAATTTTGGTGAATAAACACGTCCAAACAAGCCCTCCTAGCTCTTCTTGACTTCTAAGGGAGAGCGGTTATGGGTTTTAGGAAATGGAGTCTAAAATTTTGTCTTAGGGTTTGAAATACATTAATATACCTAATAAACCCTAAAAATAACTTCCCAGGGTTTGAAATACATTAATATACCTAATAAACCCTAAAAATAACTTCCCAGGGTCATAAAAGAATTGGGGTGAATTTACCAAACACCTCAAGCCAAACCAAAAATTTACAGCTTTTACAGGACCATCGACCCACCAACGACGGACTGTTGGTCAACGCCCCATTGGTGAGGGTAAGTTGGTGGAGTCTACAACCCTTAAACCATCGAAACTTACAGGTACAATCGACGGACCAAGTAAACAAGCCGTCAATTGGTCAACTGGCCGTCGACTGGTCCCGTTGGTGGACACTGCCAGACAGAGTTTGACTTTAGTCGTGGGCCCTTCTCTAGGGCCCCTTGTGGGTCCTAGGTGGGGCCGTGCCTGAATGTTGAACCCCTAAATATAGTTGTATAGGTCTTAGTAATATCCCATACACATTTTAAGTGAAAAGAACACGTAAAAATCACTCAAACACCTCAAGACGCAAGAACACTTTCCAAGGCATACCTTCAAGACGTCATAGACGTTCTTGAATGTTTGATCTCCAAACTTAACCAAACATGACACACTGCCTAAGAACACTAACATAACATAGTATAACAAAAATTAGATCATATAATGGAAACAATCCTATAATTGAGGCAATCACCTTACAGAGGTCACAATACAGACTCCATTCCCTCAAACAACAGATAACTCACATATAGAGCAACAGGAACTATAGAGCACACACATCAAAATTATAACATAGGAGAAAAGACATCTTCATCATTGAATATAAGGACTCCTAATCATGATTAAGACCACACATTAATGTAAGGGTTCATAGGTAGGGGTATTGCGACATTAGAATATCCAATCTTCAACAGACTTCGACAAGGTCAAACTTATAGACCCCTAACACTAACATCTTCATTCATATATAGAAGACGTCGTCAATATACCTTGATCATTAATTAACATTGGATACTAAGCATAATACTTCACATTGTGTGACCATCACAACCACACCTTCATAATACAATTGATTTCAAAGATATGATATAATCACATACATAATGACAAGAATGTCAACACCGCCACCATAAGTGGACATACCACACAATGCCATTCAAGGACAATTCAACTACCCATTCTATACAAAATAGAAGGAATTGGGAAATCTTACCAATTATCCATGCTTTAATCATAATTGATCAATTATCAACAATCCATAATAATTTGACATATATAAACATTGAATTAAGCAATTCATTACAATCTAAACATAATTTAATCATCATCTAATCAAGATCAAAAGACCCACATTATATCAGAATTTCCGAATTTGTGATGATAATGGGTTTATCATAAAATTTGATTGAAATTCATCTTTAAAACATTATATAATCATCAATTATCATAACTATTCTTTTGAAACCATTTTAGAAAGAACCCATGGCTAGATTGAAAGATAGCAATTTTGACCAAAATGCTTCTTTGAAAACCTTTGAAGGAACTCCTTAGATGAATGGATACCTAAGGATTAATTCTGACCATACCTTATTGATTGAAGACTCATGGAATTGGAGAAGAAATCATATGAAAATTCATCTTCTATCTTGAGCTTGACTTTTTCCTCCAATAGAGGTTTGAGAGAATTCGAAAGAGAAGAGAGCTTTTGGGATTTTGATTTCTTATTGGGTACTGGGGTTTTGACATGGGAAAGTAGTTAAATATGTCCTAAAACTATTTATAACTGACTCCCAATTACGAAAAATTACCCCACTTATTTTCAAAATCTTTGTTGAGGAGGAGTTGTTCCCACATGTTTATTGGAAATATATTTTGGGAAAGTAGTGTCTGCTGCACATCCGCGACGCAGACCAAACATGTGGCCCTTGAAGAGCCAAGGGATTGGTAATCCTCAAGGACCCCTAGGGTGGTCCTTGGGGAAACGTGCCCAGACGTTTCGACCCTAAATACACTTGTATACATTTTAGGAACCTCTCCTATCAATTTTAATTCCAAATAACACATATAACATGTCAAGGCACACTAGAACTCACTAGCACGTTTCAAGGATAATTTTCGAACAACTTGGATGTTCTTAGAGGTTTGACCTCAAAACCACTTAAAATAAATTATGCATACGGTAAAACACTTAACATATTTTAAACCTTTTTAGGCACATGTGAGGATCTAACAACCTTACTTCATTCTGACAGACCCTAAAATATCCCCCACTTGGGAACATTCGTCCTCGAATGACACTAGGAACACTTCTTTTAAAAATAATTTTAAAGACTAAATGACCCATAGATCATCTCACAACATTGAACACATCCACACATCAAATTCAATGCACTAAATTTACAAGTAAGACCAACCTTCATACCATTTTGCACTCAATGCACACAATCAATCAAAACCTTCACTCACTCACCCTTTAGGCATTAAATATATAGGATCTTGTAATATTCATAGGAGGAACATCCTTCTCCTAGTCATAACATGGTATTTGCACCTCAGTTCATGTAAGATCTCATTATTTAACAACCTTTAAGTCACACATTGGCAGATTCAATATCACTCAAGAAGCAAAAAGCAATTCACGCAAGATGCACATAGTTCATGAGTAATGTAGATCACAAAGATTCTTATCATTGAGACATAGTGCAATGAATGCCATACTCAACCTTACCATGCTTATTTATGTTTAAGGAGGAATATCCTTCTTCTCAACACACTTACAGGTCTTCATGAGTTCATACACAATCAATTCACAAAGGTCAACTCACTCAAATGAGAAATATCATATTTTTTTTACCAAAGCATGCTCATACTTCCTTCCTAGTGATGTCTAAATAGAAAATCACACCACACACATTACAACAATAGGATGTCATTTCACATAGTTTCAATTTCTAGCATGACAATAGTCTTCATAAGCATGCATCAGTTACGGAACATCTTGCAACTTGTAGGCACAAATCAAGAACACTAGATAAACATACTATCACTAGTTAAAAGTGAGCCTACATGAATACTTCCCAAGTCATAAAAGTCACACATTTTTAGAAGACTCTTCATTTTTCATTAAAAGGAGACTCAAGTTTACATTAATGGCTTAAAACACCACATATTATAAGTGACATCAAACATGCTCCTACATCATCTCTTGAAGTTAAATGCACAACTAACATATCAAGATGCACAATCAACATGAGAAAAACATGAATTTGATCAAAATTTCTTTTTCGTGCAATTTAGAATCTTCAAAATATGTTTAACATAGTGTCAATTAAGACATACATAACATATGATGAACATCTAACCTATACTTTTATGCAAGACTCTTATCATGAACAAGCTACTAGGAACTCTTTGGTTTCAAGCTCAAAAGAAAAGATACGAATATCAACAACCTTACTACTCACATCATCATCCCACACTTAGGGTAAACCCATTTAAGAGTATCTTAATTTAACCTTAGGAAAACTTTAGCTCACCAACTTTAATAACTAAGCGTATCTTCCCTCTATTAGGATCTAAGCTCAAGTACACCCTTAACTGACATCACCTAAAAGTGATTCTTAACTTAAAGAAGTTTAAGGAACCTCAACATAGGAGCATCAAGGGTACTCAAAATTTTACTATCTAGGAACATTATCCCCCACTTGGGTAGGTCTAATCACATCATGCCCTTAAACACCAAGGTAAAGGTAAGTCAAGACCAACGTATATACTCCTCACACAAGAAGGTTTAACATAATTGAGGGTTTTCACTCCAATTCTCTTATTAAGGAGCCTATTAACTTTATCATCAATGTTAATACCTCAAACATCATCACTCCTCTAAGTTAAACATCTAAAGGAAATCCATAACAATCAAGTTAGGTCATACTACCCGACCACATAAGTCTCAACTATACCATGAATACCAAGGGTCATGAAAACATTAGGGAAAAAAACAGAGGAGACTTAGCCATAAAGGCCTCTTTGTTTTCTTTAAATACTAGGGTAAGGTAACTTCTAGGTCATTTCAACTCACATCATCACTTTGGGAGGAAATTTCCATCCAACAACACGTAGGTACAACCTAAGCATTTCCTCAAATGGTCATATTTTAGATCAATCATAAAAGGAACTAACCAATTTAAAGTAGGTCACCATCAATTCTCTCCTTGTTTTTAGGGTTTAAGGGATACATGCTACCCCATAAGTCAACCTTAGGCCAAATCACAAGTTCCAACCTATCGGCCAAACCCTTTCTTCCCTTTTTATTTTTCCATTTTTTGAATATGTTTATAATGGAAACTAGCCACCTAGTCACAATACTTCTCCAATTAACTATCATACCCATTATCACCTTACAAGGTAAGCACACTACCTTCACTTCTAGTATCAAGCCTATACCAAAGAATCCAATCCACACAAAGCAATTGTAAAACATTTATCAAATACCAAGACAAGAATGAAATATTTACACATATACAAGGCAACATTTGAATCATTACACCTACATAAAGGCAACATGCATCTTATCTATTTATCGCACTTCTTCAAAGTATGTAAAGTCTAAACCATAGCATTAGACTATCATCATACAAAACCATAAAGCAACTTATCATTTCAAAAGGGAACTCATTTAATTATTGAAAATATTAGCAAGTTATAACAATATATTACGTAAATTGTCACATAACATATCATTTCACATAAATAACTTATATAGCCATAATTGGCATCACATAAACACATGTCAAATATACCTTAATACATACTCATCAAGACATAAACCAAGTAAGCATCAACGCTCAACTACCCTCAAGTATTTAGACATCATCCAATCCAAACAATCACATCTAAAACACCACCAGACAAGGAAACATAAGAGGGAGATCAATATAGAGTTAAGTGCTATGGAACGACATGAGAATATTAAAGAAGGGAAACTCTATCGTCCTATAGTCTCAGATGAACGAGTCTCTACTAGACGTGGCAATAAGAGACTTTGGACCCTAAAACCACTTTGATAACTTCATGCTCTGATACAACATTTATCACGACCGGGGAGCACCCTTAGAAGTAACATGTCATACTTGACCTCTCAGAGGTATTATACAAGCCCTTAATCAACATTTATCGCATCGTCATAGTAAAGTTAGCCGAATATTTAAAACTTTTATAGCACATAATATGCTTGAAATATCACTTTATATATATAAAAATTTAAGTCATACTATATAGATACTATCTAAGTCTCTTTTACCATCTTAGATTCCACATCAATAGAATAGAATAGGGACACGACCCTTATTAACATATAATAATAACTAAACTAGTACATCAGTTTAAATAAGAACTTTCACATAGGGAATCCTTGAATTTTAAGGAGTCCATTTCTTGAGCTTGGGAAACATTAATCAAACCCTTAACTTTAGATACATCCTTTAAGCATCCACAACCTACACTTTGTGTAAAAATGTGAAGAATAATGATGTTACTAAAAGAATGCAATAAGTATGCCAACCATGAAAAAACATGTATTCAAAGAGAACATTTTTCTTAGAGAACCATGAATCATGCCTTTTAGGAAAACTTCATAAAAACATTGATATAATAAGAACATCAGAGCTCATACACTTCACATAAGCATGTAAACTGTTCATAACATCACATCAATCCTCATTATTCATTTAAAGCACATTTAGCATTTCATTACATTATCTTATCTTTTACCTTAAGTTTCTATACCCCAAGTAACCCTCTAGTCATACTTGGTGCAATGTATGAATTATCACAACTGAGAAGCAGTCCTAGAAGTAACATGGCGTACTTGACCTCTCGGAGGTCTTATACAAGCTCATAGTAATCATTCATCGCATCGACATAGTAAATTTAGCAGAAAATTTAAAACTTTTCATAGCATCTCAAATGCTAGAAACTTTACTTCATATACATATAAATATATTTCATAATACATGTATAGACTCTTAAGTCTGTTTTCCATCGTAGACTCAACAACATCATAATATAGTAGGGATATGACCCATAAGACACATTACATAACTATACAATATTTTAAGACATTACAATAAAGACATAAGTAGGAGATCTTTAAACTTAAGAATTCCTTTCATTGAGCTTGTGAATCATCTATCAAGCTCTTCACCATTCAAGACATCCTTTAAGCATCCATAACATGCACTTTGTGTAAAAAGTAGAGAAGAATGAGATTAGTACAAGAACTCACTAAGTATGGCAACCATGCAAAAACATACATTTAAAAAATGACATTTTCTTGAAATCATACTTCATGCCTTTTTGAGTAAATCCTTATAAATCTTTAAACAATAGCATTTACATCATTTTCATACTTCATATAAACACAATCAAAGGACAAACATCATAGAACAGCACATATAGAATGTAAGTCCCATTTGAGGTCACTTTGCAGCGACCTCAATCTTTTTAACAATGAACACTTTCTTTTAATTCATTAGCCTCCCAAGTAACCCTTTTGGGATAATTGGTGCAGTGTATCACCTTGGATCACAAGGAAAATCCTACATATCAGCTACACAAGACAACACATACTACCATAGAATTATTGTACAACATAGACATAGTTAAGTGAAGACCTTCATCATCTAGTCAACAAGATCAACATCATCGATAAAGACTCATATCATATACATCTTCATAACAAGTAGAAAAATACTACAATGTCATGCATAAGGAACACATACATAGCGACATGCATTAGAACACCTTCCTAGAACTTCCTTAGAAGCTACTTGTGCAATGTCTAGATGGCTTCATTACTTAAACCTATCCTAAGTAACCTCCCTTAAGTCATTCTATTTAGGGTCCTACTCAATTAGTTCCAATATCCATTTTACTTTAGGGAAACTATAGCCTTAATTAACATAGACCATATGAATGCTAAACATGGAATCCGGTGTCACAAAACCCCATACTGATAAATGGTGGTGTACCGACCAAGGTAGAACCAAATGTGACATAGCTTTCTAGGTGGATCCACTAGCTAGTATCCTATGGTGGCAACATAGTTATGGAACTTGGAGGTACATGTGAAAACCCTCTTTATGCCAAGATTAGGCATTGTAGTTATTCACTTTGGGAGACCCTGTTTATGCCTATTGAGGCATTGTGGTTATCCACCTCATGAAATTTATGGTGACCTACCTTCCTACAATAGGAAGGGACTCACACACATATTCAAGATCACTTGGCGCTAAGGTAAGTTCCCTTCATTGAAAACCTTTATTATAATATTACTTTATAAAACATAGGTTTAGGAGAGTCATACCCTCATATTATTAACTCATAGGTCATAGATGAAAATTCCTCAACCTAAATTTTGAAAGAATATCTTCTTATTAACATAGCATATGTAAAGCATCATCTAGTTTAGGGTACACATGTCACACAATTCAAGGCCCCTCTCTTGACTAGTTCTTCATACATGAGTGTGTGTATACATATATTTGAGCAAACCTTTCACATGACACATTAAGACACACATGTTCATACATACATATTCATACATATAGAAACCAAAACTAGAACTATCCTATCAAGGTACACATGTGCAATGCAAAGGCAAAGTCCCATACCCTTGCCTATATTAGTACACCTATCAAGTCATCCTAGCTAAGGAAACACATATCATGCTTTCATAAACATCATCTTAACATGCATAGTAGTAGACACTAGTGAATATGAGAACTACCTTTTATTTAGACACCATGGCCTATACTACTTGCAACATGCATGTAAAGTGAGTGTGTGTGTACATTGGTCAACATGATCACATAATGGCTATCAACAACATATTGAGACAGCCACCCTCTTATACCATAAAATTCCTTCAAGCAAAAACCACACAACACACATAATAGCATAGGAGACAAGCCAACTTCATATTACACTTAAGACTCATACCTCGTGCTATTCATGCATTCACTTAGGGGTACATAGATAAGGGATTATTAACCATTTTTACTCATCAATGGCAGAACCTATACTTTACCCTAACATGGATATACACATGCTTACAAAATTGCCATACAACCTAAATCACAACTAGAATACTAAAAGTAGGTATAAGCTTCACATAGTATCATCATAGGAACATGTTCATATATTCATCAATTTTCCTTCATGTCCATGGTCGACACATATATAATGACAATGAATTAAACACCGCCACCATAGGTGGACCATACCACACAATGCCATACAAGGCTTCATCAACTACAATACTATAAGGAAAGTAGAGACTCACAGTGGTATAAGGTTTGTAAAACCATGAAAAGGCCTTAAATAATGTTTACAATTCATTTAGGAAGTTTTAGAGTCAAGACGTCAATAAACACCCATGACGTCCTGCGATTAGTGAAAGAGGTGCTTGTGTGCGTTGACCTATTTCACGGGGTTTTAAGAGTCAAATTTGATAAAAATTAGTGGAAAGGTATCATGAAAGTTCAAGAGTATGTTTAGGGTCGAAACATTTGGGTACGCTCCCCAAGTACAACCCTCAGTGTCCTTGGAGACACACCTTCAGTTGGACCAAAAAGGTAGTGTTGGCGGTGGCTACCTACAAATCAAATAGACGGGGCATCCTCTGAGTGGAGGGGAATGAATGTATCCATAGTCCCACACTTATTAAAAATCAAGTAATTTTCCCAAAGACAAGTCTCTGACACAAACGATGGTTTTACAGGACAGTGGGTGCAAAGGCCTCGACTGACCTACGGACCATAGGTTGGGGCCTCATAGGTCAGGTCAGTTTTTTGTTTTTTTTTGAGTTTAAGTGGTTTAATTCAACTAGTTAGTTGTTTAATTAAGGGTTAGGTTAGGTATAATTAAGGACCTATATAAAGATCTAATCCTAATTAAACTAACCCAACTCCTACAATTCCAGACTCAAACCTCTCTTCCTTCTCTCTACTCTCTTTCTCTCCCCAAAGAAGACTCCATAGAAGACAAAGGTCAAAGTGATATATGGAAGAAAAATATTCACTTTAATCCACAAATCTTCAAGGATTAACAATGTATGTGATCCTTATACCATTGGGACTTCTTTCCCCAAATGGTTTTGTCAAATTTATTTCCAAAAAATGAATTGAGCATGGGTTTCTTAATAATCTGAAATTGATCTTACAAATTGTATTTATATTTATTTATACTAATTATTAAGGTTATCTTGTGATTTATTATTGGTTAATTATATTAGTTCTTGATATTTAACCTAGTATGTGGCAGAGATGATGAATTGACCCCAATTCCTTAACTCTAGTTTATGAGCTCTTGTATAATTGATTAGTGTTGATTGAATTGACTTAGTTCATGTTAATTACACTTGTAATGATGTTATTACACCTATTTATGGATGAATTTTGTTGGTTGGTTGTAAGAACAATGTTTAAGGCTTTTGAAGGAGAATTGGTAAGACATTGTGATCTTGAACCTTTACTTCAATTGTGATGGTTTGTACTTGATGATGAAGTTCAATTGAACCATACCTTGTGATTAGATTAAGTAAGTCTTTGTATGATGATTAAACTGAAATGTCTTGATTATTTGAAATGTGACATTATGATTAAGATCTAATTATATAAGGTTGGTTCTTAATTATCTATGTGCCTTACTGTGACATGATGATGATAATTTGCTAATCTCACATACGAAGGTTTTCATGAAAGGGTATTCTCATACAATTCCTAATGAGATAATTACTATGACTATACAAGGAGTTAGTTTCCTATGACCTAAACTATGTTATGATTGTTAAGGGAAGGTAGGTTAACTATTTTAATCATGATATAGAGATTACAATGCCAATGGTATAAAGAGGGTCTCAAACATGTCTCCCATTTCTTGAACTATGTTGCCTTCATAGAAATACTAGCTAGTGGATTCACTTAGATGCTATGTTCATGTTTGGTACTACTTTGGCAAGTAGAACACCTTCTTTTGGTATAGGGTTTCATGACACCGGATTCCACATTTATCTCTTGTGGTCTAAATCGGTTAAGGCAAGTGTTCCCGAAAGTAAAATGAAGTATAAAAGTGAACACTAGCTAGGGTGACTTAAGGGGTTTGACTTCGTCTAGGTAGGGTATGGAACTCTACCTATAGATTGCACTAGTTGTCCTTGAGGGAAGTCCTTGAGGTTCTTCTTATGTTCTTACCAAGTAAAAGATATGAATATGTTGACTTTGCATGTGGATGATCATATATGATGTTAATTTTACTTATGAACATGTTATTTGGTATTTATTGATAAATATGATTATTACTACTCTTGATGCTATGTTATGTGAACTTAGGCAATAGCTTATGATCTATTTTTATATATACTTCGTTGAGTGAGGTTATGGGACTGTACTTCGACATTCCACTCGTAGACTTGATGGTGGCTTATGAGTAAGGGTCTTGCATATTATCACATCCAGGGAGCAAACCCTAGACGTAACCAGCGTCATCTTCCTCATTGAGGATAAGACTAGCCTCTTAGCATACATCATTACATTCATACGTTAACAATGTGGAAAAATTTAAAACTTTAATATATTTATCTTCATATTTACATAAACCTTTGACATGAACAGAATATATTTATATCGAGTATACATAGACCCTTCGGATAGAAAGATTACCGAGTCTTCTTCTTTTATTGCACATATATATATAAGATACTTAACATAGTCTTAAACGGATGTCTCATCTAATAACCATCTAAAGAAGAGTATATCAATTGGGCATATCCCATACATCAATGTAATAAAGACACATATTGTCTATACAATCTTTAGTACTCAAATGAAAAGGAAAGAACTAGAAGTGTTATAACTAGAACAACATCAAAAGATTCGTAGCGGCATTGCCCTCGGAAAGTGAGGACGTACCCATCTTGGATGAGTGAGAATTCTAAGTCTTCTTTCATAGTCGTCTAAAAAGTCATTCAATGACTGAAATCTAAAATATTGGGGGAAAGGGAGAAAATAGGATTAGTACACCACTTGTACTAAGTATGAGACCATATGCAAACATATTATAAAATCATGAAAAAAGGGGACATTTCCTTAAAGTATTCAATTTACTTAGAAAAGCCTTATCCAATTTCAAGAAGACAATAGAAATAAATAAAACATATTCATCAAGTCAAGATTCTGTACCTCACAATACAAACAGTACTAAGTCTAGTCAAGCCAACATGCATACCACATAATTGAGAACCTAACCAAGACAAATCTATAATCAAGTTATAATAGCAACACACATGGATAAGAATTCATTCAAACATAACCAAACCAAGACAATTACCCATGAACCCTCACTAAGTCCACTAGTGCAATGACTAAGCAAATCCACATAACCTTACTCAATCAAGTAAACCCAACAAGAACCGTAACCAATATCCAACTTCACATAGCATATCATCAATAGTATATATCATCATACTTTAGAAACTAAGACTAAACACATGTTCATAAGTGAAACCAATCATCATATAGTATCATCAATGTACAAGATCATCACATATATATCATGTACAATTATAAGCACATACACATATAAGAACATCCTCCTAAGACTTCCCTCAAGGCTTAATAGTGCAATGTTTAGGTAGAGTCTCATACCCCTACATTAGACTAAGATAAATCCCTTCGGTTATCCTAGTTGGAGTTGATTCTTTTAGTTCCTTTTAACTTTTTGGAATATCTTGCCTTAACCGACATTGACCACATGAGCTAAAGTGGAATCAGGTGTTATCGAATCCTACACCAAAGGAAGGCAGACTACTTGCCAAGGTAGTACCAAAGCATGCACATAGAAACTACGTGGCTCAACTAGCTAGTATTCCTATGGGGGCAACATAGTTCAGGAACAAGGAGATATAGTTGGAACCCTCTTTATTCTATATGAATAATAGGATCAAATCTCATGAGTACATTAGTCATCCTACCTTCCTTATGTGGGAAGGGACACTCCTAACACTAGTTCACTCGGTGTTAAACAAGACTACCTTTTGAAACTTTAATCCCTTTATTAATAATCATAACTTAATGTACGTCATAGGGTATATACCTCATATAATCAAAATCATCATAGCTCAATAATAATTAAATGAGTATTTTCCTTTCATTACAATTCATACATGTGAGGTTAGAACATTTACATAGTCATTAATGATAAGGCACATTTATAAGTTATCACCATCCTTATAACATTTACATCTTACACAAAACCTCACAAATCACAGTCAAGACATTTCAATTCAACATCATTCCAACCATATCAATTTCAATTTAAGGTATACTTCAATGAAACGTCATCACTTAATCACAAGTAACCATAATTGAAGTTAAGAGTTAAGATCACAAGACTTACATAGTCTCCTTCATAAGACAACATCAAGGTCTTACCTTTGACCCTCAAACTCAACCAAAAAATGGGTGTAATATCATCATAAAAGAGTAACCAACATGATAATAAGGACAATTGAATCATTATACAACAACTCATCACTAGTTCATAGCCTAGAATCAGAGACTTAGATCAAATTCATAATCTACTTCACAACCTAGGTCAACTACTCAAGAACTAACATAATTAGATTACAATATATCACAATCTAGTCATAATTAGAATAAAACCACATAGGATAGTAATTTCACACACTAACCAAACCAATTGTATCAATACCATACAATTCAATTCAAGATCACAACCTAGGATTAAGGTGAAAAGGTCATCTGCTACAATTGAGACTTATACATCAAGAAATAATTAAATGAGTTATTGGGTTTGGAAATTATCAAGGCTTATGTTAACTAGTGCGATGATAACTAGTGAAATGCTTAGGTTATCTTAATTAGAGTTCAATCTTTTGGTTCATTTTACCTTCTTCACCAAACAAACATATACCACATGAGCCAGTGTGGAATATGGTGTCATAAAACCCTACACCTAAGGAAGGCGAACAACTTGCCAAGGTAGTACCAAAACATACAACAAAGCAACTACACATATCCACTAGCTAGTATTCCTATGATGCAACATAGTTCATGAACTAGGATATATAGTTGGGACCCTCTTTATGCTACATGCATTGTAGTCTCCAATCACATGAGTACTTTAGTGATCCCACCTTTGCTCAATGGGAAGGGATATTCCTCACTCGAGTTCACTTGGTATTAAGCTCGAGTCCCTTTTAAAATGTCTTTAAGACTTTATTATCAATAATAACTTTGTTTAGTTCATAGGATCTAACCCTTGTATAACATCATCATCATAGCTCAATAAGAATTGCATGGGTATATGTCCATTCATAACAATTCATATAGGTGAGGTTAGCACATTCACATGTCATATAATGATAAGGAACATTGGTTAATTATTAACCCTCTTTATAACATTTACACCTTAAGACAACACCTTACAATCATAATCAATACATTTCAATTCAACATCATACCACCCTATCAATTCTAGTGCAAGGCATACTCCAATATAACATCATGACTTCATCAAAATTGACCACAACTTGAAGTAAAGTATAGAGATAATAAGAATTACCAAGTCATCTACATAGTTCATCATCAAGGTCTTACCACAAACCCTCAATTAACCCACTTTGGGTATACATCATCATAAGTCAATATTAAACATGATAAAAATCTAGTAGAATCACAATATCACAATTCAATACAAGATTATAGCTTCAGACAAGATACTTAGGTCAATTCACATCCTTACCTAGATCCTCTTCTAAAGAACTAGCATGAAAGACTATAAATCACACTAATTTGTTCATGATTTAATCTAACAACATCATTTAATAACATTTCATCCAATCATCATGTCAATTGACCCAATTACGACCTAATTCATATCAAGATCAATACTAGGTTAAGTGTTTAGGGTCATCTTCTACAAACTAGACCAAAACATCAAGATATATCATAATTAAGTAAGAATACATATTAATATATTCATATTATACAATATAAAACATAAACAAACCAACTGATAGCATAATTTTTGAGATGGAGAAGAACTCACATAAAAACCCAACTTTTGAAAATACTATGAAGTAATCCTTGGAGGAAAGAGGTCTCAAAGGTGAATTAGATAATATACCTCAACTTTTCATGAAGATTTGATGGTTAAATTATCCATTGAAGCCCCCAAATCCCTCCCCTAGCGTGTCTTCGATGGTGTCTTCCAACATAGGGAGAAAGAAGAGAGAAGGAAGAGAGTTTTGTTTTGAGAGTTGTAATTAGATTAATGGGGTTGGGGTCTTTATATTGGGGGGGGGGTAATTAATTTAATTAGTATTCCCTTAATCACTAAATAAACACAAAACCCTTTAATTATTTAGTTAAAACAAAGTGAAATAACATGCAAGAAAATGGACCCTCACAGACGAGAACCCGATCGACGGTCATTGTGCCCTGTTGTGAAACACATCCGTCGTTCTTATCAGATTATATGCAATGGCGTACTTCAAATATTTGGATAAGTGTTGGTAGACGGTTGGCAACGATGCTCCATCGATCCACACTCGGATCGTCGACTACATCTCGTGGTTAGACACTACCCAGGCAATGTTGACACCAATGTGCAAGGGTCCTCCTTAAGGGATCTTGATTGGTCCTTGGGGAGTCGTACTATGATGTTTCAACCATGAATTAACTTAAACACATGATGTACACCCTTACACCAATTTTCACAATTTCCGACTCCTAAAAGCTAGTTAAATATGCTTAGGAACGCTAGTGCCTCCTAGAACTAGTTTCCGGACGTCATGGACATTCATGGATGTTTTGGTTTCTATACTTCCGAAATGAATTATAAACATTAAAACAGGCCTTAAAACAGTGTCTATACCTTATGATACTTTGTTAAGTATTAAGACATGTCTTAAATTTTCGAAGTGTTACATTATCCCCCCCCCCTTAGGAACATTCGTCCCCGAATGACACTAAAAATCATTAGAAGGAAGGAGTAGTCTCATGATGAACAGCCCATCAAACAACAATACTTAAAACATCAACCATATCTCTTACACAAGGTTATTAAAAGGTTTAATTACCACACATAAGACTCAACATTACATTATGAGGAATATCCTTCTCACAAGAACAAGATCTCAACATAGTATATATGAGTCAATTATGTCAAAGTTCAACTTACCAACATGCTATATATAATTTCATAAACACTCACCCTATCTAAATGCACAAGATAACTCAAACAAGCGAAAGAGCAAAATTTCAAGTTCAAATGCACAAGGTCAATGTAAATATCACTATACTATTTTTGGCCTACGGCCACACCACTAAAGTGTATCAAAAACTAGTAAAAAGTGTGGCCTTTGATAAAAGGATACAGTTATGGACTTTCAGCCACACTTTTTAAGGGGTGGCCTAAAGAAGCATAACCTTTAATTTTAGGCAACACTTTTTAAATGTTGTCATCTTTTGCAATATTTATGAACCATAGCTAAAGAGGTATAAGGGAATGCTTCGTCGTGATACATTAACGACACCTATTTTTTGTTATACTACACTTTAAAGTGTTGCCTTTACACTGTTATTGGTTACACTTCAAACTGTTGCCTTTTATATGTCATTTAGTGCTACATTTTATATAGTGTTGCCTTTTATATGTAATCTAGAGATACACTTATATAGTGTTGCCTTTTATATGTCATCTAACTTAAAAAGTTTAACTTTATATCTCATGTAGAGCAACACTTATAAAGTGTAACTTTATTTCTCATCTAGAGCAACATTTATAAAGTGTTACTTTAACATTGGACGTCCTTCAACAATGCTTTTTAATGCATATATTCAATATATAATCACATAATTAAATATACATAATTGTGGGGGGGGGGGTTTCAAGGCTAGTGGGTAGAAGGACATGCCTAACTCAGGAGAAGCTACAAAGAAGAGGCTTTGAATATCTTACTATGTTCACTATCTAATGGGATAAATGAGACTAATATCCATCTATTCCTCTATTGCAAAGTCACTACTCAATTATTGTCCATTTATCTAGGTAGAACACACATGAATATAATACAAGAACACTCTGTAGACCTTCTTAGTTACTGGGTGAGAAGAGGGAGGTTTAAGATCTAGAAGAAATGGTGGAACATGATAACCTCTTTTAAATGGTTGAATATTTGGAGAGTAAGAAACAGGATGTGTATGGAAAATACTGCAGAATCAGTACAAAAGATCAAATGGTGTTGTATGAAGACCTTTTGTTTTTGGTGTAGTGAGGAGGGTATAGAGGATGCTAAAATGATTTTAAACTTTTTCTCTGCTTTATAAGTTAAGTAGTAATTTCTTGAGTTTGTCCTTTTTCGGTCACTGATGTAAATTTTTTGTGGTTTCCATCATACCCTCATTTCTAAGGAATACAACTTTGCTTTATCAAAATATTTTTATAATACCTTTATCCACCAGATAAGCAAGTGAAAGACAGTTTGATTTTCTATGATTTTCCAGCTGAGACTTTGAACACTATTTCAATCTCATTAAACCATTCAAAATACCATTAAGAAACAAGACGAAATACAGTAACAACGAAATTTGAAGCAACCAATTCAATAACATAGATAAAATATGCTACCGATACTTTTCCTCCCTCATATTTTGAATTTCTTATGGGATCATATATAGATTCTACTAATACTATCTCCTCCCTAACATTTTGAATTTCTTCTTGGAATCATAAATAATTTTTGTCTTATCTGGGACAAGAAAGCAAAATATCTAATGCAAGATCAAAAGGACTAGTAAACCACTGAAAGAAAATGTATTTATAGCTAGAAATCTAAGATATGAATTAGAAAATCATAGATATTACTTAGTAATAGCCTTAAAAATTCACAATTTGTGGCTATCAAAGAATTGGTCAAATTTCATAGCCATGACATTTAAAGTGATAAATCTAAATCCTTACTTTTTCTACAATTTTTAAAAAATTGTGGCAATAATGACCTAAATAGCTATTGTTTTTACTGTTACAATAAAGTTCTATAGCTAATTATATGTTACTGTCACGCAATAAAAGTCACTGTAGCAATAGTAACCCTTTAGCCACAATAAGTTATTTGACACCAAATATTGTAGCTATATAAATACTTTTACTTCAAGTTATAAATTATAGAAGGTATAGTTAAATGAATTTACCATAGAGTTTTCGCTATAGTATAATATCGTAGCAATGCAATATTATTTGCCGTAAACTCATGTGGTAGGTCCTAAACTCGTATACGAACATATTTGGGTTGGAAACTTCCGGGTACAACTCCATGTAGGATCCACAAGGGGCCCCAAAGGAGGACCCCAACATGGAGCTCAACACTGCCAAATGACGACCCAAATGACGGCCAGTCGACTAGCCGACGACCCGTCGATGGGTGCCCTTGATAGAGGCTACAAGACTGCAGGTTGAGGAGCTATAGGAGAAAACCACGAGACCACATTGACGGGGCGTGGCTTTACCCACGGACTATCAATGGTAGGGTGTCTATGGTGCTGTGAAACTGCCAGCTTTTCTATTAAACACATGGGTTTTTTTGGAAATTCACCCTAAGTCTAATAAAATAGGAGGACGTTGTTTTGAGTATTTTTGGGTATTTTAAGAGTATAAAAGTCATTAGGATCTCATATAAACCCTAATACCTAAATCTAAACACAGTCCCTTCCAAAGTTTCTTCAAAAACCTCAATGATAGTTCAAGGTTAAGATGAAGCTTGAATATGGTTCTTTAATGGAGTCTTATTCAATTATCAATGGGTTCTTCTAATAAGGTATTAGTCTTCTTTATCTAAGGCTTGCTATCACCTTAGAGCAAATTTCAATGATTTTTTTCAAATATTTCAAAAGGATGAAAAGTCCAATTTCTACTCTAAATCTTGGGTTCTTCCATCAAAGTCTATGAAACATTAAGATATTATGTAATTGATGTATAATTGATATTTTACAATGAAACTCACCATGAACCCTTGACCTACACAAATCTCTCAATTTGACTAAAATATGGGTTATGCGATCATACTTTGATATTGATGAAATCATGTGTATATTGTTATGGGCTTTTGATTCATGTATAAATTATGATTAGTTTGTGTATAGGATGTTTCAATTTGATCAGTTTAATATTGCATATTCTTATATATATTTAATATTAAACTTATTGAATTGATACTGACTTAAGGTTTATGAATTCTAATGTAGTTTTACGTAGTCTTTTGGTTGATGTAATGATTATAGTAAATTGATATATATGTTGAATTAGATTGATGAATATGTGGTAAATTGACCTAGGTTCATGAATATTGTGATAATTATGTTAAATTTTTATTTATGGCCATGGGTAAGGGCCTTGTGATATCGAATTTGGTGATTTGGAATTGGTTCTATGTATTGAGAAGGGAGTGGTGGTAAGCTACCCTATTTCTTTTATTTTATGATTATTAGACTTCAATTATCTTGTGAATGGCATGGTCCACTTATGGTGACGGTGCTATGTGAATTGATGTGGCCTTGTCGGTGTTACTTTATGCAATATGACTATCATGGCCTTTTCGGCACTACTTGAAGTATTTTGATGATTTGTACAGTTGGTATTATGTGAAATATGGTCATATCTATCTATATGTGAAGTAATGTGAAAGTATGTGTTCTATTTATGTATGTTAGGAAGTCATGTAGACTATGACTATATACTTTTATGTGTATTCTTAGGGTTGATGCATGGTCATACCTACTTGACTATATGAGTCTTTAATGGTTGTATTGATGATGATATGGTAGTGTATAGGATTAAATAAATATGATAATAAAATATTCCTAAGTGTGTTAAAGAATGACTTGTAATACGTGTTAAAGTGAAGTATGTGGTGTCTTGTCTTGGTTGACTTGTGTTCCTTTCTTGATGTATGTATAAAAGTGAATATGTGATGTCTTGACTTAGGATGATAAAGCCTCTTAGTCTTGATGTATGAATAATATGTGACCTTGAATGATGTTAAGAAGGTATTTATGAAATGTTGAAGTCATAATTCGTAATGGTATCCTTCAATGTAACGGAATGATAGACTTAAGGTTAATTTGCTGGAACGACATCATATTAATCCTTAGGGAAGTCATGATGAGATTCTTGTCACCATTGTGAGGTAGCCCTAGTTGATCTTCCTTTGGTAGGGAAAATGTGATTGGGTTATGAACTTGATATTAAAACCCTCTTATGTGAACCTTAAATGTGAATTACTATATGAGAACAAAGGCTAGCACCGAGTGAATATGGTAAGAAAAGTAGTTCTAGTTAAAGGATGAGATTAGATTACAAAGCACTCCCATCATATTCCTTCACCATGAGCCTACATGGGATGTGTCCAAGTTCTACATTGGCAAGTAGAACACCCACATCGGAGTTTGTTAGAACTCTGGAATCCATTATTTGCTACTATGGTATATGTCAGTTATTTCCTTTTCTCATCATATGGGATACTTGTCACGACCCAGATTCTGGAATTTGGATTGCAACCAACGTCATTGACCTCTCAGAGGTCGCAGAAAAGCCTCATTTTGCATTCATCACATTCGTATGGTTAATTTTAGTGGAAAATTTAAAAGTTTTAAATGTATGAATTATACATAGACTTCATATAATCATTTCATGAATTCATCATATACTAAGCTCAACATAAATGTAACAACCATCTATAATAAGAATCAATTCAAAACAGAATAAGAATATATCATAAATACGTTTGCCAAACACGACCTTATTACAAAAGTTTCGAAATGAAAGTATGAAATAATTTCTAGGGACAACATCCACTAGCTTTGTCTAAAACTAAAGCTTCAAGAAAACTGTAGCATTCTCGAAATAAAGAGGACCTACCAAATGGTCTTGAGAAACGTTGATGTCCAAACCGTTGCAAGAGACATCAATTTGTCCCTTAACCTGCATCTATAAAATAGTAAACAGCAGGTGTTAGTACACCACTTGTACTAAGTATGGGTTTATTCACACATACACATAAGGCGATGCATGATCAAAGAAAGCTTTTCCTAAACGACATGCTATTTCTGGTAAGTGTAGTCACTAGACTTTCTTAATTCGTTGGTTCTGAATTGTGGTATGTATATGATGTATTTTAATGCATACAAATCAAACAACTCATTTTCTGTATGATTACAATATATTAGTATAATCAACATAATTTTAGAACAAATCGGGCAAAGATTGGAGATTTTGATCCTCTTAGGCCGAGAGATCCTCTTTGTACACATATTATTTTTCAGTCTTTTTCTTCTTGTTGTGTGTATTTCAATAACTCCTTTGGCCCTATGTTTTACTTACAAGTGCAATGATTCATTGTAATCCCATTGCCACAATGAATCAAGTAAGTAATTCAAGAGATTAAGGAAATTGTGTAACTATTATTTGGGGAATGAATATATTTATAAGTCAATACTTATTGACTATACTAATTCTTTAGTTGATTGCATAATGTGCATAGTTCTTGGGGCATATTATTAAAGCTTATGATCTTGCTTACTTTGGGCATGAATTCTTTATAAGACAATTTTTATGTCTAAATACATTAGTTAATTATTTTGGAAAAGCATATTTTAATTCATTATTGTCCTTTATGTTTTACTAATAAAGGAAGCCATTATAAGCCAATTTTATTTGGCTTGTCTATTTTCATGACATGAATATTCATTATCATCTAAACCCTTTACTTATTGTAAACTTCATTGGACATGCTTTGATTATTCTTATAGAAAGTAATTCATTACACTATATATTCATTACATTTCATAATCCATTCTATTTGATCATTCCATTGATTTCATAACTTTCATGTTATGAACGTTATAGGTTATTTATTTAACATTTTCATGTTTAATAAATTATACATTTCATATCTACGAGACCTTGGAATTTCGGATGTAGCATTAAGACATCTAAAGTGAGGTCCCAACATATGGGACGTCAACCCGAGGGCCTTCTTTAGCAAATACAGAGTCTGCTTAATTCGTTCATTCGTACTTCACATTATTCATTCTATTCATTCGTAGGATGATGTAAACACCAGCTATACCTAAGATGAAGTGTAAGACTCTAATCGGGATTATGAAGTGCAATGGCCAAGAATGACCTAATGTCATTAGTTGAATCTGATTTCCTCCTGAATGTCTTGCACAAACACCTTTGATATCGTTCATTTCATTATATTTCGTAGTATGAGGAATTACAACGTTAATCGACATAGATCATGTGAGCATCATGAACTCCGATGTCTTTACCACACCGAAAAGATGTGGAGTCGCTTGCCAAGGTTAAACCAAAACAGGCTAGCGTATATAGGGAATTGATTGAACCTGCTAGAACCCTATGTTTGCAGCATAGGTTCAAAGACTACGAGATATATGTAGACCCATACCCGCATAAGCGGACAATCTTATCTCATGAGATTTACACGAACCTCTGCCTTCCGGAAAGAAGGAATTCCGACACATAGCTAGCCTATCGCTGCTCAATATAAAGTTCCGTTACACTCATCTCACACATCATAAAAGCTGACTTCTAGTATGAGGGAATCATTGCTCATTAGATGATTTCTCATTTCATCATTAGTATTAAGTGTGAATTGTCCTTACACTTACATATAGAGTATGATTGGGACTTGTTATTTGATATTGAACACTCTCTTAGGTGTGTACTTTTAGTGACCTTTACTTTGTCTTAGTTAAGATTTGTCTCACCATTAATCTTAACCTCTTATCATGTTGTCACTATTTTCATTAGATTCATAGATTGACATAATTACTCACCTCATTATGTGAATGTTCATTTCTTCTTTATCTTTTAGTGTTGACTCAAGCATTATGGAGGCTTGCTTGTAGATTGAGATTTACTTACTCTATTGATGATTGGTCATCCTTACTTTACATAGATGAAATGTGAATTTTCCTTAGATATAATCCTTTGGTGTTAATGATACTGGCTCACACATTCTAACACCCTCATGCGTGAGTATTTTTTGAACTTAGTAGCTTACGTGTAAGTGAGACTTGTCTCACTTCCTTTAACACCCCATTCTTGTCACTTACTTACTTTATACCCCTTTAATTATGTTATAACTCACGTTACTTACTTACTTTAGTGTAGTAGATTCATATCATCTTTTATGGACGATGAGCACTTCATTAAATGAGTTTCATGTGTTCATATGTCATTCTTTTAAAGCATGTTGGGAGTTGTCCCAATGAGTGGCATGCCCTTGATTTTGGGTTCATTGATATAGTTTAGAAGTTATTATATTATCATTTGGTTCTCTAACTACACAAGATTGACATATGATTAGTATTGGCCTCAACCCTTGAATATTAAACTACATAATTTTTTTGCGTATGTTCACATTTAAATCTAATATGTATGAACCATTAGTCAATATTTTAATTATTTAACATAATACTATAGATATTTACTTTCATCACTTTTAGACAATGTATCGTTAGCCATTTTATTGGCATACGATTATATTGGCATAAACTATTGGGTATAGATTTCATTACCATATATATTGGCATAACCCAATTTTCATGTTCAACATGCTTAAGTTTTTATACATTATTTATGAGCAGATTTTTTAGTTATTTAAAATAATATTATAGCCAATTCCCTACAACTTGTTTGATAATGTAGTCTTAGCCAATTTATTGGCATAAGATTAGTATTGGCATAAGCAATTGACTATAGATTTCATAACTGTTTTTTTTTGCATAAGCAAAAGTTTCATTCAATCATGCTCCATTTGGGATACATTATTCATTAGACAATCTTTTACTTATTTAGATAAAAAAATATATCCAATTCCCATTTAAGTTTTGAGTAATGTTTTTTGTTAGCCATTTTATTGACCTAAGCCAAAAATTCACTCAAATTATGATTTCTTGGAGATATTTTTACCTAACCTTATAACTTAACTTTATGCATAACGCTTTTTTAAACATCACGGATAGAATCATATTAGAATTTGATGAATATATCCTCTTTATAACGTCATATTAACAGCAAGTATGCACAAAAGACTGTAACATCTTCATACATAAAATTTTTTGAAATATCTTTAACATAGTATCATTCTTTCAATTCAATTAATAACACTTAGAATCAAACAAGTTCAATTAATAGGTTCATTAAATCGTTATTCAATAAAAAACCATAAACATTAAGATCAGCCATCACCACATACCAGCAACATCATTTCTAACCTATTCAACATTGAAATCGAAACAAGGATACTAGGAAAAGGAGTTCGACAAGAACGATGGGAAACAACCCTTGTTTACAAGATCATTGAATAATCCAAAAGAAAGTTCTCTTGGAGAAAGAAGTCCATGAGAGAAATCCATACATTATGCAGAACTTAATCTACGAACACCACCTTGAACGAACTTAATTTCAAAGGGACTTGCCACCAGCTTACTATTTTTGCGTCGCCTTTTCTTTGAGATTTAACGTGATTTTTAGTTTAATAACTGATCTTTAATTATAATATTTAAGTTTAACAAGTTAATTTAAAAAACTAATTAACCAATTAACAAAACGCCCCTCCTAAGTTGACTAAAGATCGGAGAACATAAAACTTACTCAAATCTGCAAATTGGTGTTGACTATGGTTTCTGTCAGCATTTTGACTTTATATTAATTAATTAAATCCTTGAAATTATTAATTTTAGTATCTATGGTAAGTACTAAAGTATCCCTAAGTCATTGGAACGATAATCAACCCTTTTGGACCATCCTAGGTTAAGTACTAGGATGTTTCTTGAGTTATACTAGTTTAGTGTAAGGATTTCATTTTAATCATTTAAAGCAATTAATTCAATTTATAATTTAATTAATTAGGTGACTTACAGAAATTAATATAGTACCCTCAAGTCGTTAGGACCATAACCAATCCTTTGAACCATCCTAGGGTAGGTACTAGGTAGTCTTTTTCTTGTTTTAATCAAAATTTGGAAATTGTTTTGTGATTTCGGTTTTTCCCCTTTAAATTAATTAATTAAGTTGCTAAATTAATTTATTAAGTATCCTAGGATAATTACTAAAGTTTCGTTAAGTCGTTAGGATCTTATCTAACTCTTTGGACCATCCTAGCTTAGGTACTAGGTTATCTCTTTAACTAGTACTAGGTTAGTGTCAACCCGGTTTTGGTCCTAGGTTGTCGGGTGCACTAATGGGTCCAATTCGGTTAGTCCTAGGTTATTTATTTTTTTATGGCAGTAGGTTAGAGTCTATAATTTGTAGGGAAGTTAGTCCTCACATGTAGTGGTCTCTTTTGTACGTTTTCCCCCCTAAATACCCTAACCGAATTCGGTTAGGGTGGTCCCCTCCTTTGGAAGCTTCTTCACGTGTCTTGCACATGTGCTAGCACATGGGTTGGTTGAACTTTCCTATCTAACTATTATTTATGATTCATTTGGGAATGTTTACTTATTGTCCCAAGGATCCTCACTATGTCCTTGGGCACTGTTTAATCTACGATACTTTTAAATAGTCATGTCTTATGGTACTAGGCTTGACACTTGGATGTCTAGTAGTTCATATGATTTGTAAAGACGAATTTTTAATTATCTTAGGGTATTCATTTCAGGTACATTCATTACACAAGCTCATAGATACTTGAAAATTTGGCTAACACTCTCTAAGCAAACATTTTCTACTATGCCCATAATTTTCTAATATGCCCAATATTTTTAAATATTAGGCATTGGGATGCCTATTTACCCCTGATAAGCATTCTTATGAACCTATTGGGCTTTTCATTAAACATACGATTTTTCGGAATGTTACATTATTCCCCCCTTAGGAACATTCATCCCCGAATGATGTTTACACATCATTTAAACAAAGAGGGTGACTTTCGGAAGTTACTTTTCATACTTAAACGTTTCTCTTTTGTGAATGTCTGATTCATACTTATTTGAATGATGCATATCTCTCAAGCTTGTATGAAGCTTCATATTTGAGATTGAGGAATTTCCTTCTCAATCACACTTAACTTATTCCACATCACAAATCATTCAACATAGAAAACATGTCTATGCTACACAAAAACAGTAACATAAAATGCAACATAACTTAGGGACTTACCACATAAAATCAACTAAAGCACCTAAACTTTGAGTTTCTTAACATAAACCTCTAAACTCTTAGATGACATCTTATTGGCCTTAAGATTTGAACCTAATGACGCACAACTTAATTTCAAAGGGACTTGCCACTATGCCATTTACTTCTCTACATACCTCATCGACCTTAACACTGTCTCTTATGGGAGTACTAACTAGAAACAGTTCATGTAATATCTCAGGAAGTATGTAAAATTGATTAGACATAAAAGGAGTTACCATACACAAGGTATATCCTGGATCTAATAATGCATAAACAGGAAAGGAGAATACTAGCAAGTTATCATTATCCACATCCTTGGACTTCTCTTTTTCCTTTCTTCTTTTCAACGAATAGAACCGATTACTGTTGGGGGGTTCGGCTAAAACATTTGGCCGACGCTGAGCAGCTTCGTTGGTCTGTTGGATTTGAACCACACCCTTCTCATTTTGGCCCAACTTATTTGGAAACTGAATCCTTACTACCTTTTTCTGTAGTCTATTATAACATGACAGTTATGAAGAAAATCCATGTCTAAGCCATATTCTTGAGTTGATTTGCAGCCAACTTAGCCTCTCCTCCTCATCAATACTCACAGCAGGCTTTTAGACATTACCATGCATTCAAATCCATGAGAAAAACCACACTCACCACACATTTTTCGTCCATGTTGGGCATTTTTATTATGGCCCTTTCCTGCGAAGGCCAAATCTTGAGTCTTGTGTCTTAAACCAGTTGGTCATTCTAATTCTTGTGTGTATTCATCTACACGTTCACACAAGAGGGAAGTTAGATACTTATATTGACACAAAGTGTCAAAGCTCTAGATAGCATGATAAAGAGTAGAATAATTGAGAATTTCCTATCATCGCATAATCTCTAAGTCATGATTGTGGCGCGCTTCAAAAGAATAAGTAAGAAAATAGATAACGTGGTTGTGTTGAGATTTAGTTCCTAGTTACTTTAACATCATGCTCTGATACAAAGTTTATCAGGACCCGGATTCTGGAATTCGAATTACAACGGCGTCATTGACCTATCAGAGGTTGCAGACAAGCCTTATCTTACATTCATATGGTTAATTTTAGCGGAAAACTTAAAATTTTCAAATGTATGAAGTATACACAAACTTCATATATATTTCATGAATTCATCATATACTAAGCTCAGAATTAATGTAACAACCATCTATCATAGGAATAAATTCGAAAGAGAATAAGAATATATCATAAATACGTTTGCCAAACACGACCTTATTACAAAAGCTTCAAAATCAAAGTACAAAATAAATGATAGGGACAACATCCACCAGATTTGTCTAAAACTAAGGCTTGACTATAACTGTAGCATCCTCGAAATCAAGAGGACCTACCAAATGGTCTGGAGATATGCTGATGTCCAAACCGTTGCAAGAGTCGTCAATCTGTCTCTTAACCCGCAATATAAAATAGGAAATAGTAGGGGTTAGTACACCACTTGTACAGAGTATGGGTGTATGCACACATTCACATAAGGCTATGCATGATCAAAGAAAGCTCTTCCTAAACGACATACTATTTCTGAAAAGTCTAGTCACTAGACTTTCTTAATTCGTTATTTGTGAATTGTGGTATGAATATAATGTATTTTAATGCATTCAAAGCACACAAATCATTTTGTATATAATTACAATATATTAGTATCATCAACATAATTTAAGAATAACTCGGGTGAAAATTTGAGATTTTGATCCTCTTAGGCCGAGAGCTCCTCTTTGTACACTTGAATTATTTTTCAGTCTTTTTCTTCTTGTTGTTGTGTAGTTCAATAACTCCTTTGGTCCTATGTTTTACTTACAAGTGCAATGATTCATTGTAGTCCCATACCCAAAATGAATCAAGTAAGTAATTCAAGGATTAAGGAAATTACTTAACTACAATTTGAGGCAAGAATGTATTTATAAGTGAATACTTATTGACTGTACTCATTCTTTACTTGATTGTATAATGTGCATAGTTCTTAGGGCATATCATTAAAGCATATGATCTTTCTTACTTTGGGCATGAATTCTTTATTGCCAATCTTTATTGGCTAAATACATAAGTTAATTATTTTGGATAAGCATATTGGAATTCAATATTGTATTTGATATTTTCCTAATAAAGGAAGCCATTATAAGCCAATTTTATTTGGCTTTGTTCATTTTCATGACATGAAGATTCATTATAATCTATACCCTTTACATATTGTAAACTTCATTGGACATGCTTTGATTATTCTTATAGAAAGTTATTCATTACACTATATAGTCATTGCATTTCATAAGCCATTCTATTTGATCATTCCATTAATTTCATTACCTTCATGTTAGGAATGTTATAGGTTATTTATTTAACATTTTCATGTTTTATATATTATACATTTCATATCTACGAGACCTTGGAATTTTGGATGTAGCATTAAGATATCTTAAGTGAGGTCCCAACATATGGGACATCAACCCGAGGGCCTTCTTTAGCAAATACAGAGTCTACTTCATTCGTTCATTCGTACTTCACATTATTCATTTTGTTCATACGAAGGCTGATGTAAACACCGGCTATACCTAGGTTGAATTTTAAGACTCTCATGGGATCATGAAGTGCAATGACCAAGAAAGACCTAATGTCATTACATGAAGCTGATTTCACCTCCTGATTTCATGCACAAACACCTTCGATATCGTTCATATCATTATCTTTTGTACTTTGACGAAAACCAACCTTAATCGACATATATCATGTGAGAATCATGAACTCCGGTGTCTTTCCCACACCGAAAAGACGTAGAGTCACTGGCCAAGGTTAAACCAAAACATGCTAGTGTATACAGGGAATTGATTGAACACTACTAGAACCCTATGTTTGCAGCATAGGTTCAAAGACTACGAGATATAAGTAGACCCATACCCTCATAAACGGACAGTCTTATCTCATAAGATTTACACGAACCTCTGCCATCCTGAAAGAAGGAATCACGACTCATAGCTAGCCTATCGGTGCTCAATATAGATTTCCATTAGATTCATCTCACACATCATAGAAGCTGACTTCTAGTATGAGGGAATCATTGCTCATTAGATGATTTCTCATCTCATCATTAGTATTAAGTGTGAATTGTCCTTACACTTACATATAGAGTATGTTTGAGACTTGTCATTTGATATTGAACACTCTCTTAGGTTTGTACTTTTAGTGACCTTTACTTTAGATTAACATAATTACACACCTCATTACGTGAATGTTCAGTTCTTCTTTATCTTTTGGTGTTGACTCAAGCAATATGGAGTATTGCTTCTAGATTGAGATTTACTTAGTTTATTGATGACTAGTCATCCTGACTATACATTGATAAAATTTAAATTTTCCTTACATATCATCCTTTGGTGTTAATGGGACTGACTCACACATTCTAACACGTTCATACGTGAGTATTCTTTTAACATAGTAGCTTGGGTGTGAGTGAGACTTGTCTCACTTCCTTTAACACCCTATTCTGGTCACTTACTTACTTTAGACCCATTTAATTATGTTATAACTCACGTTACTTACTTTAGTGATGTAGATTCATATGATCGTTTATGGACGATGAGCACTTCATTCAATGAGTTTCATTAGTTCACATGTCATTCTTTTAGAGCATGTTTAATGTTGTCCCAACGAGTGGCATGCCCTTGATTATGGGTTTATTGAATTAGTTTAGAAGTTCTTATATTATCATTTGATACTCTAACTACACAAGATTGGCATATGATTAGTATTGGCCTCAACCTTTGAATATTAAACTACATAACAATTTTTATTGGCTTGTGCCAATTTTAAGTATGTTCATATTAAAATTTAATATGTATAACGATTAGCCAATCTTTTAATTATTTAACATAATAATATAGCCATTTACATGCATCACTTTTAGACAATCTATCGTTAGCCATTTTATTCGCATACGATTAGTATTGGCATAACCAATTGGGCATAGATTTCATAACCATATATTTTGGCATAACCCAATTTTCATGTTCAACATGCTTAAATTTTTATACATTAAACATTAGCCAATCTTTTAGTTATTTAACATAATATTATATCCAATTCCTTACAACTTGTTTGACAATGTAGTATTGTCCAATTTATTGTCATAAGATTAGTATTGGCATAAGCAATTTAATAGATTTCATAACTATTTTGTTGGCATAAGAAAATTCATTCAATGATGCTGCATTTGGCATACATTATTCATTAGCAAATATTTTACTTATTTAGAGATAACATTATAGCCAATTCCCATTTAAATGTTGAACAATGTTATTGTAAGCCATTTTATTGACCTAAGCCAAACATTAACTCAAATTATGATTTCACGGAGACCTTTTTAGCTAACCTTATAACATAACTTTAGGCATAACATTTTTTTAAACATCTTGGACAGCATCATATTAGAACTTGATGAATACATAATCTTTATAACGTCATATTAACAGCAAGTATGCACAACAGACCGTTACATCTTTCTACATAACATTTTCGAACATTATCTTAAACATAGTATCATTCTTTTAATTCATATAATAACACTTAGCATCAACCAAGTCCAATTAACAGGTTCATTCAATCATTATTTAATCAAAAATAATACACATTAAGATCATCCAGCACCACATACAAACAACATGATTTATAACATATTCAACATTGAAATCATAACAAGGATACGAGGGAAAGGAGTTCGACAAGAACGACGGAAAACAACCCCAGTTTTCATGATCTTTGAATCATTCCAAAGAAAGTTCTCTTATATAAAGATGTCCAGGAGAGAAACCCATACCTTATGTATAACTTAATCTATGAAGACCACCTTGAAAGAAATTTTGAAGAAACCTTGAAATCATAATTTTTTTGCCTTTTTCTTGCGTTCGATAAACCCATACCTCGCATTTTCTTTGAGCTTGAACGTGATTTTTAGTTTTAAGAACTGATCTTGAATTATACCACTTAGGTTAAATAAGTTAATTTAGTAAACTAATTAACCAATTACCAAAATGCCCCTCTAAGTTGAATAACGATAGGAAAACATAACACTTAGTCAAATCTAGAAATTGGTGTTTACTATGGTTTTGGTCAACATTTTGACGTTATATTAATTAAATAAATCTGTGATTTAATTAATTTAGGGACCTATGGTAAGTACTAAAGTACCCCTAAGTCATTACAACTATAATCAACCCATTAGGACCATCCTAGTTTGAGTACTAGGATGTTTCTTGAATTAAACTAGGTTAGTTTAAGGATTTCATTTTGATCATTTAACAAATTAATTAAATTTCAAATTTAATTAATTAGGTGACTTAAGTAAATTAATAATGTACCCTTAAGTCATTAGGAACATAACCAATCCTTTGAACCATCCTAGGTTAGGTACTAGGTTGTCTTTTTCTTGTTCTAATCGAAATTTGGAAATTGTTTTGTGATTCCAATTTTGCCCCTTTAAATTAATTAATTAAGTTGCTAAATTAATTAATTAAGTAGCCTAGGGTAATTTATAAAGTACGCTTAAGTCATTAGGTGATACGCTCAAACTTATTTCTCAAATAAGAAGTAAAGCGGTCGTATCAAGTAAAGAACCTAACTAATGAGGTTGGGATCGTTCCTACGAGGAAAATAGTTTAGACTTAACTTTATTCTATTATTACTATTATTTAGTCAATTATTTTCCTAGAAAACAAAAGACAGTAAAAGGGGGATTTTTACTTTTAAATGAATGAAAATAACTAGCTAAATTAAAGGAGACACTAACATCTTCAAATCTTAGAGTTAATCAATTAATAAAACTAACTAGGGTTTATGTGTTCCCCACAAGTTCATAACTTGATAATTCTAACTATAACAATTCTTTCCTAGTATCTTGCATGCAAAGTGATAAGTTATGTATTTCTAAATCCTTGGTCCGGCATCAAGAAAATTTCACTCCGCACCTTGGTCCGGCTACGTGTGTTGCTATACTAACCCTTACCTTTACCTCATATTAAGCATCATATTCGATATTTGACTAATTTATTACCTCGTACCAATCAATACTAGCCTATTAAATAGAATACAAAAATTCTATTTTGATAATTCTTTTCCTATTATCTATCTTCTTTGTCCGGCAAGTAGCATTAAGGCGAGTTCTAACGTTGTCCATCCGTTAAAAAGACTTCTAAGCAAAAGAATTATCAATACATGCAAGACACTGTTCTAGAATTGTTATTTTAGTTAGGTTTTACCTCATTTCGCTTTTGGTTCCCACAACCCTAGTTATGGAGTTTTGTTACCCATAGTCATAATCACAATATTCAAATATGTAATATAAGAATTCATGCACTTACTTCAATGAGAAATAATAAGATCCAAAGTTCACTTGATTAATCAACAAAAGTCACCAAAAATCAATTATTGAAATTAATTGAAGACTAAAGATTCGCCAAAAGAGTAACAATAATCACCAAGTCTAATCCACAAAAGAAGCTCAAATAACTAAGAGTCTAAAAATAATCAAGAGTCTCACAAAGAGTCTAAAAATAATCAAGAGTCTAACCCCAAAAAATGAGGTTTTTTGAAATATCTATAAAAAATAAAAACCTAACTAAATAAGGACTCTCTTTGATGAAAATCTGTCAAAACGCGGTTGGTTCAACGGACCTCGCGATGGATCGTCGTGGTCACGACGGGCCGTCATGGACTCCGGTGTCCCATACTTGTTCAATTTCTTCTACTTCTCTCTTCATTACCCTCTACGGCAGGTATGACGGATCGTCACAGGCACAACGGTCCGTCGGGGGTATCCGTTCCATAATACTTGAACTCTTGGAATTTGGGTACTGGGACTACTTCTCTGATCTTCCTGACGAACCAGCAGGACGGACTGTCATGGCTACGACGGTCCGTCACGCATTTCGTAAACCCACACTTGGTCACACTTCCCTATCTTCCTTCAGCAGCTGCACTACGATGCCACCTACGGACCTTCACGGGCACAACGGACCGTCACAAGCTCCGTAGGTGGTACTTTTCTGCCTTTCTTGCTCAAAAACCTCCGCATTCATATTTTTGACAGATTTCCTGGAAATAAGGAGAAATTTACATAAAATTTAATATAAAAAGATTTTTGGACACACTAAACTTAAGGAAAAAGCATTAAAAATACCGTGAAACCACGGTGTATCAACACCCTCAACTTAAATTCGTTGTTTGTTCTGAAGCGACGTACTATGACTCAATACAAAATCGTTGTACAATAGTATCCATGTTTTATCTTTCGCAATCATTTGGCTATCAATTCCGATTAGTCTCATCATGTTTATGCATGCTATCACTATTAGGCTTGAATTATGTGGAATCAGACCATGACACAGACTCACCGTGTAGTAACACCAATCCTCTTCAAGTTTTTCACCGAGGTGCTAATATTTCCTCTATTGCAACTAGTCTCCTCACTTTAAAACAGTATCCTCATTTTTCACACAATGATTTCAGTTTGAGTATGAGGATTACTTTTCAACACTCACTCTCAGAACAGATTACAACTCATTCATACATATTGCCATAAGCTTGCCCTTATTTTCACTTCTTTAAGTTCGCTATACAACTTTTAGGATCACTATAGGACTTTCTTAGCTCGTAACATAGGCTCCCGGTTAAGTAGGGTATATTTAGGTATACTTTAGTGACTTTTTCCCTCCTTGACATATCGGCTAAACATACCGTTTATCATTTTATTTCGCCTAGTTTCTCATATTCTTTCACCTTGGTATTTTCCCTTCTTTCTTCATTTGTGTAAGTGACTCTCATCTTTTCTTGCTTGTAAATCTTGTATTTTTTTCACTTTTGTTTCAACTGATTCTTGAGTCACTTTGCTGTTGTTCTTTCTCTATCTTTGTTCTTTCAACCCTACTTTCCAGAGCATTCCTCATAATACCCACCCTCAACTCATGGCTTTGCCATGAGTCAAAGTACACAATACCCAAAAGTTGGGTCAAGGCCATAAAAAGGTTGTTTGCGGCATTAGCCACCCTCAACTTATGCTTTTGGCATAAGCTGAGGTGCACATGTCCAAGGAGGGACCAGGGCCAACACATTATTGCCAGAAAAGATCAGTTGGGGTGAAAAAGAATGGTCTAAGTTAAGCTCAAATCATTTGGATCAAAGAAGGATTAATTTCATTTGGTTTTTATAATTTAGGCTAAAAATGGCTATATTGAACAAGGGCCTATGATCTTTTCCTAATTTTCTATTACAACTTACTTTTAGCAGGACTAACCAGGCAAGTTCTAGCTCAGTACAAATAGTGGACTATGCAAATCTTCCTTACACTCACTTGACATCTCATTACTCTACTAGATTATCAGACACGTAGTTTGAATTTTAGACTTAGGGTCATGCAGTGGTGTACCTCTATGTCATGCTTAGAGCCACACATTTATCAATTTCTATGCCTAGTCATGCATCATTTTCGTTTAATCAGGATAACATTTTAGCCATCATGCTTCCGAATTAAACTATGTATACATGATATAGACATGCCGGTTCAACATAAAAAATAATCAGTCTCTTGGGAAAAAAGAACACAGGCAAGGAAACCCCAAAAAAGGATAGTGAATTGGGCTACTCAGACGTCACCCTAGCACTCAGTTTCCATTTACCCCACCCCCAACTAAAAGACATGCAATTTTCCTCAATACATAAAAAAATTGAAATACAAGAGTGGTAGGTGAAGCAAACCTGGGGCGCAAAGCGCCGACGATCAAAAGGCTGGTGGTTTCGGTTCCCCGGAACCCACTACCTCTGTAATCTTGACACCCTCAGTAGTGTCCACAGCATCAAAAGCACTATCACTAATGCCTCCCGCTATCTCCACATTTCAGGAGCTAGATGCCCAGCAGGTAACTCTACTGCCCTCATCTGACGCGCCTCCTCATCAATAAGCGAGGCTCTCCTCGCAACCTCCATCTCACGGAGCTCCTTCTTCCGTGCTCGAGCCTCATCCTCCTCTCGACCCCTACGCCTCTTGGCATGCTCTTGAGGGGGAGGTTGTGGATTCTCAGAAGTGGCGAATAAGGCCGCCATCACTGTGTCTTCAGCAGGCTCTGCAGAAGGGGCCTCAGACTCAGGCACCCTAGCCTCTAAGATCATATCATTGTCTACCCGAAGACTGTCGACCACAGCCTGAAGGGTCGACAAATCAACCTGAGGGGCTGGCCGGGCTAGCACTCGCAACTCAAAAGCGTCCAAGCGCAGATGAACCTCAGTGATCTTCCACTCTGTGTGCTAGACCATTCTCCGCTCCAAGCGCTGTACTTCCTCAGCAATAGACCTCTGCATCCAAGGCTGGATGTGATGCAGAAGTGTAGCCATCTGTGCCTCTAGTTTCTGGACCCTAGCAAGCAGGACTAGATCGGGGAAAGGGGCGAAGCGACAGGAGCTCGGGGTAGTGCTACTACCCGGGATAGACTCGATCGGGGTAGTGCCTGTGGAAGATGCCTGCGTAGCCGTGCGGGCCTGTGCTACCGTATCAGCCAAATTTTCACCAAGTGGAGGCAACTCTGGATGGGGCCCTCTGTGTGGAGCCAACTCATTGGCCTCATCCCTGATGAGGCCGATATCAACAGTGCACAGCGGGGTCTTGAGCTGATCAACGTGCCATATAGGCACACTTGCGAACCTGCATAGAGAAAATATCATGCACGGGAAAGGTTAAGTAATTGTGACCTTAAAAGCCCTCTCGTGCATGACCGCCTGTAAAAGCCAAGAAAAGTCCACCTCAAACCCGGCTATCATCACCGCCATCAGTACGACACGATCCCATGTGACTATATTATCAGAGGCTGTGGGGGAAAGGCAGTGGTGGACAATAAACCATAAAATCTTCGCCGTGAAGTTCAGGTTAGACTTTTTGATGGCTCCCTTCGTATCGGTCACCAAGTCAGCACCCTCTCCATCAACCGACATGTGCAGGGCCATCCATCTCTTGGTGGTCTCTCTCAGTGATGGCTCACGCAGGAATTGGCCATATTTGACAATTTTCCACCAGTAGTGAAACTCGACGGTTAGAGGGGTCCGGTTGGCATCAACATTCTCGCCGTATAGATACCAGGGGATGGCAGGCAGGGAGATATCAGCATGAATGCCACGTACACGAACATGCTCTAGTGGGGCCTGCTTGGCGGTGGCAGCCCGCCTATCAATCTGTGATACGAGAGTAGCCTCGTAAGAGGCGTAGAACTCTCTGACCAAATCTTCACTATAACGTCCCAACAAATGCGTTGTCCACTCCAGTCGATGTCAGGTCAAAAGATTGTGGATCTCTGGCATAGTCGGCAGACTTCCCGTAAGGACCCGCCGCTCCAATGTAAGTGTCCGTGTCATGACTCCGTTGTCATTCAGAAACATTGCATCGGAATAGACTTGATATTGCCCGTCGACAGACAACCGGTTAGGCTAGTCGACAACCGGGTGAGAGCACGAATCGGTGAACCGAGTGTGGAGTTCGATATGTAAGCCTCATCAGACGAGGCAGACTATGCAGCAGTGGCGGGTGGAGGGACCTCAGCAGATCCGGAGGCTTCCTCCGACCACGAAACTCCTAAGAAGCCAGACACTCCTTCTTCGTTAGTAGCTGACCGAGAAGGTGTGCCGGTGAGTGTGCGCTCCTCATCAGACTGATATGCAGTGACTACGCCGGACGTCACCTTTTTGGGTGTGCACTGGAAGCACGTGCAGCTCAGGATGAGGTGGAAGTGCCTGGGGGCACGTATTCAGGGTCACGCTCATCATCAGAGCCAATGACCAGGCGAGAACACGGGGCGACAGACTTCGAATGCCCGCGTGCGTAGACTCGATCTTGTTTTGTTGCCATAATATATAGTACCTTTAAAGAATCAATTTTAGTACTAGAATGAGCAAACAAGACAAGAAAAACCACACAAAATAAATAAAAGAGCTAAGATGTAATGACATTTCTATATTAACAGTGAAACACGACGGACAAGGTGACGGCTCGTCGTGAGTACGACGGACCGTCATGGGGTCCGTCATGTATTACTTTAAACTATGTTTATGTGGAGACCCCTGAAGGAAAGTCTCTGACAAGTATGACGGATAGGCAGGACGGACCGTTGTGATTATGACGGTCCGTCGTCGATGTCCGTCGTGGGACACTAAGAAAAAAGTATGGGGACCCTTAGGAGAGGGGTCTCTGACCGTCATGACGGTTATGCAGGACGGACTATCGAGGGTATGACGATCCATCATAAGTGTCCGTCAGAGGATACTTGGGAAAAGTATGGAGACCCTTAGGAGAGGGGTCTCTGACCGTCATAACGGTTATGCAGGACGGACTATTGAGGGTATGACGATCCGTCGCATGTGTCCGTTGGAGAACACTTAGAAAAAGTGAGGACCCTTAAGAATAGGGTCTCTGACAACCAGAACAGTTGTGCAAAGCCGACCGTCGTGGGAACGACGGTCCGTCACATGCGTCCGTTGGTGGACACTTGGAGAAAATTGGACAGTGTTGTTTTAGGGATGTTGGAACGGACCCAATGACGGTCCGTCGTGTGTACGACGGTACGTCATCGGGGTCTCGTTCTGTAATTCAATGATAGAACTGGGGATGCCCCATTCATCCCCTATGACCCAAATGGAATTGTTAGTGTTTTAACCTAAATTTGTCTATCCCAAATACCTAGTAAACTAGTAATGCTAAAGCACCTATTTCTAGAGTTTTAACAAGGCAATTTTGAAGATTCTCAACCTAGGTCAGACAGAATTTGTATTAAAGAATGAACCCATCAAGAAGAACTAGGCTAGTACTAATTGATAAACAAAAATGCAAAGTAAATGTGTAGAAATCAGAGACACATACCTGAGACTATGAGAAAAACAAGCGAGGAAGATACTTGGTGATCAAGTAGACAACCACAGCGGCGGACTCGGACTAGTAGAGAGTGGATTTTAGAAATTGAGGAATTTGGAAAAATAATCGATTGAAATAATGAAAGGTAGGAAATTGAAAGTTGAGAAGGGAGGGAAATGAGAGGAAGAGGGAAGGAAATGGGTTAAATGAAGGGGTTGGGGTTTTTAAATGTTAAGAATTTTTAAAACCCCCAGCCGGGTTGGGTCGGGTACGCTTCATTAATGACACGACGAGTCCCAGACGACGGTCTGTAGCATTTGTGACGGTCCGTCATTGGATCCGTTGCGTGTACCCTAGTTTTGAAACAACAGAAAGACTTACCTGGCAGGACGGATTCATGCGACGGTCCGTCGCGGTCGTGACAGGTCGTCGATGTATCCATCAGTGACTGCTGCAGAGTGATTTTCTGCAGAATTTCCTGGTGATGTGCCTGCAAATTTAAAACCCATTAGTAGAAAATGCTACCATTAATAAAAAGAAAAACTATAAGTATTGGGTTGCCTCCCTACAAAAACCTGATTTAATGTCGCGGTACGGCTAAGGAAACTTGATTACTCAGCCTTCATCAAGATGGTATGCCTCTATCACTTCATTCACCGATGCAATATACCCAAAATAGAGTTTTATTCGTTCTCCATTTACCATAAACCATACTCCCTCCTTGCGTTCTAACTCAACTGCTCCATGAGGGAATACTTGGGTAATCAAGTAAGGGCCAGTCCGTTTGGACTTGAGCTTGCCTGGAAGCCAACGCAACCTGGCATTGTCTAAAAGTACCAAATCCCCAACCATAAAATTTTTTTTTCACTTTTTAGGTCATTATCCTTCTTCATCTTTTCTTTGTAGGATATAGCAGATACCGACTGGAGCTCACCACTCTGCCTCATAGCCCTACAAATGTTGAAGGTTGCTTTTTCACTATTCAACCGATATTTCATCTGCCCCTTTTCCATATAAACTAAGCCTCTACCCGTAGCAAGGAATGGCCTCCCAAGAATAATAGGCACTTTAAAATCGACTTCACAATCAAGAATAACAAAATCTGCCGAAAATATGAACGAATCCACTTTTACTTGCACTTCGTGGAGTATCCGTATAGGCCTTTTCACTGTTCGATCAACCGTCAGTAGCCGCATCGCAGTGGGCTTTGGGCCACCCAAACCGAACATATTGTAAATCGACAGGGGCATGATATTTATTCTTGCCCCTAGATCACATAATGCTTTCGCAAAATGTAATGACCACACTATACAAGGAATAGTGAACTCACCCGGATCTTTTTTCTTTTGTACGAGAGATGTTGTAGCAATAGCACTACAATGCTGGATTCTATCTTCATCCTCGAAAGTGACCGATCTTTTATTTGTAACCAGATCTTTCATAAACTTGGCATAACCGGGCACTTACTCTAAAGCTTCTACCAAAGGGACATTGATAGAAAGTTTCTTCAACATGGTTATAAAACGCTGATATTTACCATCCTCGGTCTATTTTACTAATCTTTGACGAAATGGGGGTGGTGCCCTAGGCATGGGAGATACTTTTTTAGGATCTTTAGCATCTTTTCCAGTGTTATCTTATACTTCACCATTGACCTCTACCACTTCAGTATCTTTTGTCACCATTTTCTCATTAGACGGCATAGGTGGGTCAATGGTTTGCTAGCCACCCCGAGTAGTGATTGTCATACAGTGTGCATCATTTTTCGGATTTTGGACAGTGTTGCTAGGAAGACTGCCCGGTTGCCGTGTGTTCACAGTCGCAGATAATTGAGCCATTTGCAACTTGAACTGCTTAATCGATATTGCATGTGTATCAACTTTCTGCCCAATACCCACTAAATCAATCCTTAATTCTTTAATGTGCTCATCATTAGCATCAAACCTCCTCATCATTTTGTGCAACATATCCTCAACTAGCGCCATACTATCTCCACCATCTCTAGGAGTAACTTTACGATTTTGAGAAGGAACATAGGGCCCATTCCTATCATTTTTATTACAATAGTTACCCCTGTTGAAGTTGTTGTTGCGTTAGTAGTTTCAATCTCAGACATAATGACCCTCACGCTTATAGTTACCATAGATCCGACCTTGGTTCCCTTGACCTTGGCGCCAATTCTCCTTATTAGAGCCTTCGGCACTCGGTCGGAAACCCCTGTCTTCTCATTTACCACATAGGAATCCTCCTCATAATAGCACTCATCATTTGGTGGCGGTGGTTTCGACAAGTAGTTTACTGCATTTGTCTTTTCTGCACCCCAGTGACATGTTTTAATACCAACCCAAGCTTAGTTCTCATCTGAGCCATCTCTTCCCGAATCTCATCTGTGGATGGGTTGTGAGTGGATTGCACTGCGAAGGTATTTCTCCCTGTATCTGACTTCCTATTACTCCAAGCTTTATTGTTTCGGGAGATTTTCCCTAACTTTTCAGCAATCTCAGCGTAAGGACACTCCCCATAAGAACCACCCGCTATAGTATCCAAAACAGCTTTATTATTATCATCCTGTCCCCGATAGAAGTATTCCTTCAGTGACTCATCATTTATGCGGTGATTTGGGACGCTTCTCAAAAACGAGGTGAATCTATCCCACGTACTACTAAGTGACTCTCCTAGTAGTGCCACAATGTTTTTTACTCTGTCTTTGTGATTTAGTTTCTTGGAGAACGGGTAGTAGTGTGCCAAGAAAACGTCCCTTAGTTGGTTACACATGAAAATTGAGTTGTAAGGGAGCTCAGTGAACCAAATAGCAGCCCCTCCCGTCAGTGAGAGAGGAAACACTCTTAGCCCTATTACATCCGAGTCCAAGTCATGCCTCCCTACACAACTTTTACACACTGCCCTTATCTTAGCTAAATGGGCATAAGGATCCTCAGAAGGTAGCCCTGAAAACAAACCTCTAGCAGTGAACATTTGCATCATGCTACTAGTTACCACAAAGGTGTGGCCTGGTGGTATAGGGGGTAAGACAAGTGGCCCATCGGAGTCTGCTATATTTTCATACCCTCTGTAGTATTTTTGGGGCCGTGGAGAGGGATTTTGTCCCCTCTGTTGGTTTTCACCCGGAGCATCGGGTAACAGCTGACCATGAACATCAACCGGAGCTGCGATATTCTTGTTTGGATCATCATCATTAATTCACAAGTTTCGATTAATGTTGCGTAGTGTACACTCTAATTCGTGATCGTAGGGAAACAAGGGTTCTCATCCTCTCTGTGTATTTGGCATACAAGGAAGATGGTTCTTCAAGAATCGAAAACAATAAACAAAGTAAAATGAAGAAAATATCAGCTAAACTATAGTAATAAGTTTAATTTAATCTAAAAGCTACTTTCCCCGGCAGCGGCACCAAAATTTGATACGGTCAAACTTACTTGTCAAATAAGAAGTAAAGAAGTCGTATCAAGTAAACAACCCAACTAATGAGGTTGGGATAGTTCCCACGAGGAAAATAGTTCAGACTTAACTTCAATCTATTATTACTACTATTTAGTCAGTTATTTCCTTGGAAAGTAAAGACAATAAAAAGGGTTTTTTAACTTTGTAACGACCTGTTTAGTCGTTTTGAGCAGCAGATTTTATTTCTGGAAAAACTGTGTGAGTCGACGGAACCCACGACAGACCGTCATGGGCACGACGGGCCGTCGAGGGTGTCTCGTTCCAAAAGACTTAGACTTCTGAAATTTGGGTACTGAAATCGACTCTCTGAACTTCGTGATGACATGGCAGGACGGACCGTCGTGGGCACGACGGACCGTCGCAGGTGTCTCGTTCCAGAACACTTAGACTTCTGAAATTTGGGTACTGAAATTGACTCTCTGAACTTGGCGACGGACCTGCAGGACGGACCGTCACAGTCGTGACTGACCGTCACAGGCTCCGTAAGCTCACTCGGGTCGGAAATTCTGTTATGTTTTTAAAGGGGGCGTTTTGGACTTTTCATGCTTATAATTATAAAGTTAATGGATTAATATTAATAATTCAATTACTTGGGGGTTAAAGGAGACAACCTTAAAATAAAAAGTGGGTTATTT
>NC_028643.1:30899601-30904944 GCF_001406875.1 Solanum pennellii
GGGTTATCTGATCAAGGCCAGACACCTCCAGTGTTTTCTGCACCAGCACCTCAAGTTCCGGAAGTGCAATAGGCAACTGCTGCGGCTCCCCGCATGGATGTTCCATTAGAAATAGGCACGTTTCCTCGTCTGACTACAGGGCCTGTAATGACAAGCGATCAGCATGAACTTTTCAGTAAGTTCTTGAAATTGAAACCTCCAGTCTTTAAGGGTGCTGAATCTGAGGATGCCTACGACTTTCTAGTTGATTGTCATGAGTTACTACATAAGATGGGTATAGTAGAACGGTTTGGTGTGGAGTTTGTGACTTATCAGTTTCAAGGAAACGCCAAAATGTGGTGGCGGTAAAATGTTGAGTGTCAACCAACAGAGGCACCACCTATGACTTGGGCATCATTCGCTAGCTTGTTTATGGAGAAATATATACCCCGGACTTTGAGGGATAGGAGAAGGGATGAGTTCTTGAGCCTAGAGCGAGGCAGGATGACAGTCACTGCGTATGAGGCTAAGTTCCGTGCATTATCTAGGTATGCCACCCAGCTTTGCTTCAGTCCACAAGAGCGGATTCGCCGTTTTGTGAAAGGGTTGAGGTCAGATTTGCGGATTTCAGCCTTACAGCTAGCGGCTACAGCGAAATCCTTCCAGGAAGTGGTAGACTTAGTGATAGAGGTTGAGGGAGTGAAGCCAGACGACTTCACCATGGCATCGACATCTAAAAGGTTTCGAAAGGGAGGTGAGTTTAATGGTTCTTACTCTAGAGGACAGGGTTCAGGAGGTTACTCAGTCCGACCAATTCAGTCTTCACTACAGACTGTAGTTGGGGGTCCACCTCAGACCGGTCAACATTTCTCTGAGGTTGGAGGTTATTCCCAGACCTCGTCATTCTCACAGAGACCTATGCTAGACTCCAGAGAATGTTATGGATGTGGGGAGACTGGACATATTAGGAGGAATTGTCCAAAACAGAGTTATAGACCCCCGATAGCTAGAGGTAGAGGTGGTCATGGTAGAGGCCGTTATTCTGGAGGACGTGGTGGCCGAGGTAATGGTGGTCACCAAAACGGCCGGGGTGACGGACAAACTGGAGCTACTACAACACCACATGGTAGGGGCAACGGGCAGACAGGTGATAGGGCCCATTGTTACGCTTTCCCTGGGCGGTCTGAAGCGGAGACATCAGATGCTGTTATCACAGGTAATCTTTTGGTTTGTGATTGCATGGCTTCTGTATTATTTGATCCTGGCTCCACATTTTCATATGTATCTTCCTCATTTGCTACTGGTCTTAATTTACATTGTGAATTGCTTGACATGCCTATTCGTGTTTCTACTCCGGTGGGTGAGTCTGTGATAGTTGAAAAGGTATATAGGTCTTGTCTGGTGACTTTTATGGGTAGCAACACTCGTGTAGACTTGGTTATCTTAGAAATGGTTGATTTCGATGTAATTCTGGGTATGACTTGGCTTTCTCCAAATTTTGCAATCTTAGATTGTAATGCTAAAACTGTAACGTTGGCCAAGCCTGGGACAGATCCATTAGTGTGGGAGGGTGACTACACTTCCACTCCAGTTCGTATCATCTCCTTTCTTCGTGCTAAGAGAATGGTTAGTAAAGGATGTTTAGCTTTCTTGGCACACCTCAGGGATGATACTACCCAAGTACCTTCAATTGAGTCGGTTTCGATAGTCCGTGAGTTTCCGGATGTGTTCCCTGCAGACCTTCCTGGTATGCCACCGGATAGGGATATCGACTTTTGCATTGATCTGGAGCCGGGTACTCGTCCCATTTCCATACCCCCTTATAGAATGGCTCCAGCAGAGTTAAGGGAGTTAAAAGCCCAACTTCAAGAATTGTTAGGGAAAGGCTTTATTAGACCGAGTGCATCCCCTTGGGGTGCTCCTGTTTTGTTTGTGAAGAAGAAAGATGGGAGTCTTCGGATGTGCATAGATTACCGGCAACTAAATAAAGTAACTGTTAAGAACAGGTATCCTCTTCCTCGCATTGATGATTTGTTCGATCAGTTACAAGGTGCTTGTGTCTTCTCTAAGATTGACTTGAGGTCTGGTTATCATCAATTGAAAATACGGGCAGCAGATGTGCCAAAGACTGCTTTTCGAACCAGGTATGGGCATTATGAATTCTTGGTAATGTCATTTGGACTAACGAATGCCCCTGCTGCTTTCATGAGCTTGATGAACGGGATTTTTAAGCCATATCTGGATCTCTTTGTGATCGTATTTATTGATGATATACTGATATACTCCAAGAGTAAGAAGGAACATGAGGAGCATTTGAGAATTGTGTTGGAAATGTTGAGGGAGAAAAAGCTTTATGCCAAATTCTCCAAGTGTGAGTTTTGGCTAGATTCAGTGTCCTTCTTGGGGCACGTGGTTTCTAAGGATGGAGTGATGGTGGATCCTTCTAAGATCGAAGTAGTGAAGAATTGGGTAAGACCTACTAATGTGTCAGAAATAAGAAGCTTTGTTGGTTTAGCCAGTTACTACCGTCGATTTGTCAAGGGATTCTCTTCTATTGCTTCCCAATTGACGAACTTGACTAAGCAGAATGTTCCATTTGTATGGTCGGATGAATGTGAGGAAAGCTTTCAGAAACTCAAGACCCTGCTGACTACCGCACCTATCCTTACCTTGCCAGTAGAGGGTAAGAACTTCATTGTATATTGTGATGCATCCTATTCTGGTTTGGGTGCAGTGCTAATGCAAGAGAAGAATGTAATTGCTTATGCTTCGAGGCAATTAAAGGTGCATGAACGTAACTATCCGACCCATGATTTGGAGTTGGCTGCGGTAGTGTTTGCATTAAAGCAATGGAGACACTATCTATATGGGGTTAAGTGTGAAGTCTATACGGATCATCGTAGCCTACAGTATGTCTTTACTCAGAAAGATTTGAATTTGAGACAGAGGAGATGGATGGAACTACTGAAGGACTACGATATCACTATCCTGTATCATCCGGGAAAAGCTAATGTTGTGGCAGATGCTTTAAGTAGAAAGGCAGGAAGCATGGGAAGTCTAGCTCACTTGCAAGTTTCTAGACGCCCATTGGCTAGAGAGGTTCAGACTCTGGCTAATGACCTTATGAGGTTGGAGGTAAATGAGAAGGGAGGATTTTTGGCCAGTGTGGAGGCGAGATCTTCTTTTCTTGACAAGATCAAGGGAAAACAGTTTGATGATGAGAAACTAAGCCGAATTCGGGATATGGTGTTGCGAGGAGAGGCTAAAGAAGCAATAATGGATGAGGAAGGTGTTTTGAGAATTAAGGGAAGGGTATGTGTGCCCCGTGTTGATGATTTGATCCACACTATTCTTACAGAGGCTCATAGTTCCGGATATTCTATACATCCTGGTGCAACCAAGATGTACCGTGACCTAAAGCAACACTTTTGGTGGAGTAGAATGAAGCGCGACATTGTTGATTTTGTTGCCAAATGTCCAAATTGTCAGCAAGTAAAGTATGAACACCAGAGGCCCGGAGGAACACTTCAGAGAATGCCCATTCCTGAATGGAAGTGGGAGAGAATTGCAATGGACTTCGTGGTTGGTCTTCCAAAGACATTGGGCAAGTTTGATTCTATTTGGGTAATTGTGGACAGATTAACTAAGTCTGCTCACTTCATTCCGGTCAAGGTGACTTACAATGCAGAGAAGTTAGCCAAACTTTACATCTCAGAGATTGTTCGGTTGCATGGAGTTCCACTCTCCATCATATCAGATAGAGGTACGCAGTTTACTTCTAAGTTTTGGAGAACATTGCATGCTGAATTAGGTACTAGGTTGGAACTTAGTACTGCATTTCACCCTCAGACCGATGGACAGTCTGAGCGAACGATTCAAGTGTTGGAGGATATGCTTCGTGCATGTGTGATAGAATTTGGTGGCCATTGGGATAGCTTCTTACCCTTAGCGGAGTTTTCATACAATAATAGCTATCACTCAAGTATTGACATGGCCCCATTTGAAGCATTGTATGGTAGGAGATGTAGGTCTCCCATTGGGTGGTTTGATGCATTTGAGGTTAGACCTTGGGGTACTGACCTCTTGAGGGATTCCTTGGAGAAGGTGAAATCTATTCAAGAAAAGCTTTTAGCGGCGCAAAGTAGGCAAAAGGAATATGCAGATCGAAAGGTTAGAGACTTGGAGTTTATGGAGGGTGAGCAAGTCTTGCTGAAGGTTTCGCCCATGAAAGGGGTGATGCGGTTTGGTAAAAGGGGTAAACTAAGCCCAAGGTATATTGGTCCCTTTGAAGTACTTAAGCGAGTAGGAGAGGTGGCTTATGAGTTAGCCTTGCCTCCAGGGCTGTCCGGAGTGCATCCGGTATTTCATGTGTCTATGTTAAAAAGATACCATGGGGATGGAAACTACATCATTCGTTGGGATTCGGATCTACTCGATGAAAATTTGTCTTATGAGGAAGAGCCTATTTCCATTCTAGATAGAGAAATTCGCAAATTGAGATCAAGGGAGATTGCATCCATCAAAGTCCAATGGAAGAATCGACCCGTTGAAGAGGCCACTTGGGAGAAGGAGGCTGATATGCGAGAAAGATACCCACACCTGTTTACAGATTCAGGTACTCCTTTTCTCCCTTGTTTTTCTTCTCGTGATCGTTCGGGGACGAACGATGGGTAAATTGGTATCTATTGTAACGACCTGTTTAGTCGTTTTGAGCAGCAGATTTTATTTCTGGAAAAACTGTGTGAGTCGACGGAACCCACGACGGACCGTCATGGGCACGACGGGCCGTCGAGGGTGTCTCGTTCCAAAAGACTTAGACTTCTGAAATTTGGGTACTAAAATCGACTCTCTGAACTTCGTGATGACATGGCAGGACGGACCGTCGTGGGCACGACGGACCGTCGCAGGTGTCTCGTTCCAGAACACTTAGACTTCTGAAATTTGGGTACTGAAATTGACTCTCTGAACTTGGCGACGGACCTGCAGGACGGACCGTCACAGTCGTGACTGACCGTCACAGGCTCCGTAAGCTCACTCGGGTCGGAAATTCTGTTATGTTTTTAAAGGGGGCGTTTTGGACTTTTCATGCTTATAATTATAAAGTTAATGGATTAATATTAATAATTCAATTACTTGGGGGTTAAAGGAGACAACCTTAAAATAAAAAGTGGGTTATTTTATTCATCTTTTATACTTAATTATATACTAATTAGGGTAAAAGAAAGAGGGTTTGAATAAGAAAAAGAAAAAGAACAGAGAGAGAGGGAGAAACGATCGATTAAGAGAGAGGAAGAACGCAACTTTGGGGTTTTTGAGAATTTGCTTGCTTGATCACGCATCTTCGGTGGAGGTAGGTTATGGTTT
>NC_028643.1:30905202-30927318 GCF_001406875.1 Solanum pennellii
CGGGTGTCACGAACCGACACGTAGAATTAGGGGATCGGGTGTCACGAACCGGCACGTAGAATTAGGGGATCGGGTGTCACAAACTGACACGTAGAATTAGGGGATCGGGTGTCACGAACCGACACGTAGAATTAGGGGATCGGAGTGTCACGTACCGACACATAGTAGTAGGGGAGCGGAGTGTCACGTACCGACACAAGAGGAATAAAGATAATGAATCTTGAAAGATGTTAATATACTCAATCTAATGAACCTAATTCCCAAATGAGTATGGTATTGAGGCTTGAGTCCTCATGTGTGAACTTGGCGGTGCTTATTAATGATTATAGAACTTGTTGTTGCTACATGTTGAGTATTGTAGTTGATTTATGATATTATCTGATATATACTGTTTTCTATTTTGAGTTGGCCGATGATACCTACTCAGTACCCGTGTTTTGTACTGACCCCTACTTGTATTTGTTTTTCTTTGTTATTTGTGGAGTGCAGCAAACGTGCCATCGTCTTCAACTCAACCGCAACTCTAGCCAGTCTTCATCAAGCCAGATTTCAGGGTGAGCTATTGCTTCTAGCTTGGACTGGATCTTCCTCTTCATGTCTTGATGCCTTGAGATTCCGGCATGGACTAGCTTTTTACTTATTTTAGCTTCTTAGATACTCTTAGATTAGTAAATTGACGATAGATGTTCTTGTGGTGATGACTTCCAGGTTTTGGGAATAAATAGCATTGAGTTTTTTTAAGTTATTTAATCGATTTTCATTAATGAGTTTCAAGTCTTCCGAATTATATTTTGTTATTGATGGTTGAAATGTTGGGGATTAGATTGGTTGGTTCGCTCACATAGTGGGATAAGTGTGGGTGTCAGTCGCGGCCCGTTTTGGGTCTGTACAAACTTCTAAACGAATGAAAATAACTAGCTAAATTAAAGGAGACACTAACATCTTCAAATGATAGAGCTTAATCAATTAATAAAAGTAACTAGGGTTTACGTGTTCCCCACAGGTTCATAACTTGATAATTCTAACTATAACAATTCTTTCCTAGTATCTTGCATGCGAAGTGATAAGTTATGTATTTCTAAATCCTTGGTCCGGCATCAAGAAAATTTCACTCCGCACCTTGGTCCCGCTACGTGTGTTGCTATATTAACCCTTACCTTTACCTCATATTAAGCATCGTATTCGATATTTGACTAAGTAATTACCTCGTACCAATCAATACTAGCCTGTTAGATAGTATACAAAAAATCTATGTTGATAATTCTTTTCCTATTATCTGTCTCCTTGGTCCGGCAAGTAGCATTATGGCGAGTTCTAACGTTGGTCATCCGTTAAAAAGACTTCTAAGCAAAAGAATTATCAATACATGCAAGACACTATTCTAGAATTGTTATTTTAGTTAGGTTTTACCTCATTATTCGCTTATGGTTACCACAACCCTAGTTATGAAGTTTAGTTACCCATAGTCATAATCACAATATTTAAATATGTAATATAAGAATTCCTGCACTTACTTCAATGAGAAAGAATAAGATCCAAAAGTTCACTTGATTAATCAACAAAAGTCACCAAAAATCAATTACTGAAATTAATTGAAGACTAAAGATTCGCAAAAAAGTGTAACAATAATCACCAAGTCTAATCCACAAAAGAAGCTCAAATAACTAAGATTCTAACAAAGTGTCTAAAAATAATCAAGAGTCTCACAAAGAGTCTAAAAATAATCAAGAGTCTAACCCCAAAAATGAGGTTTTTTGAACTATTTATAAAAAATAAGAACCTAATTAAATAAGGACTCTATTTGATGAAAATCTGTCAAAACGCGGCAGGGTCGACGGACCTCGCGATGGATCGTCGTGGTCACGACGGGACGTCATGGACTCCGGAGCCCCATACTTATGCAATTTCTTCTGCTACTCTCTTCATTACCCTCGACGACAGGTATGACTGATCGTCGCAGGCACAACGGTCCGTCGGGGGTATCCGTTCCATAACACTTGAACTCTTGGAATTTGGGTTATGGGACTACTTCTCTTATCTTCATGACGAACCAGCAGGACGGACTGTCATGGCTACGATGGTTCGTCACGCATTTCGTAAACCCACACTTGGTCAGACTTCCCCATCTTCCTTCAGCAGCTGCACTACGATGCACCAACAGAGTATCACGGGCACAACGGACCGTCACAATCTCCGTAGGTGGTACTTTTCTGCATTTCTTGCTCAAAAACCTCCGCATTCATATTTTTGACAGATTTCCTGTAAATAAAGAGAATATTACATAAAAATTAATACAAAAATGCTTTTGGACAGACTAAACTTAAGGAAAAAGCATTTAAAATACCGTGAAAACACGGAATATCAACTATCAGTACTGCCTCCCGTTGTCTCCACATCTCTGGAGCTAGATGCCCCAGCATCTTACTCTAGAGGCCTGATCCGACGCACATCCTCATCAGCAAGCAAAGCTCTCCTCATATCTCCATCTCACGGCGCTCCTTCTTTCGTGATCTATCCTCATCCTCCTCCCGACCCTTGTGCCTCTTGGCATGCTCTCGAGGAAGAGGTGGTGAAATCTCAGAAGTGGCGAATAAGGCAGCCATCACTGTGTCCTCAGCAGGCTCGGCCGAAGGGGCCTTAGACTCTGGCACCCTAGCCTCTAGAATCATGTCAATATCCGCTTGCAGACTCTCAACCGCAGCCTGAAGGGTCGACACATCCACCTGAGCGGATGGCTGGGCTAGCACCCGCAACTCAAAAAAGTCCAATCTCTAATGAACCTCACTGATCTTTCGCTCTGTGTGCTGGACCATTTTTATTCTCCAAGCGCTCCTCCGCCTAAGCAATAGACCTCTGCATCAAAGGTGGATGTGATGCAGAAATGTGGCCATCTAAGCTTCTAGTTTCTGGACCCAAGCAAGCGGAACCAGAATGGGGAATGAGGCTGAGCGAGATAAGCTAGGGGGTGCTACTACCCGGGTTAGACAAGATCGGGGTAGTGTCAGTGGTTTAGGAAGAAGACTGCATAGCCGTTCGAGCATGTGCTGCCGTATAAGCCAGATTTTCACCAAGTGGAGGGAACTCCGGACGGGACCCTCTGAAATGGAGCCGACTCATTAGCCTCATACCTGATGAGGTCGATATCAATAGTGTTCAACGGAATCTTGAGCTGATCAATGTGACAAATGGGCACACCTGCTAACCTGCATAAGGAAAATATCATGCACGGAAACGAGTAAGTATTTGTGACCTTGAAAGCCCTCTCGTGCATGACGACCAGTAGAAGTCAAGCGAAGTCCACCTCATACACGACTATCATCGCCGCCATCAAAACTGCGTGATCCCATGTGACTATATTATCAGCAGCCGTAGGGGAAAGGCAGTTGCGGACAATGAACCACAAGAACATAACCATGAAGGTCAAGTAAGCCTTCTTGAAGGCTCTCTTAAGCTCCGTTACCCAGTCGGCACCTTATCCATCAATAGACAAGTGCAAGGTCATCCACCTCTTAGTGGTATCTATCAGCGATGGCTCACACAAGAATTGACCATCTTTTACAATTTGCCACCGGTAGTCGAACTCGGCGGTGAGAGGGATCCTATTGGCATCAAGATCCTCGCCGTACAGATACTGGCAGATGGCTGGGATGGAGATATCGACCTGTATGCCGCGTACCCTAACGTGCTCCAATGGGGCCTTTTTGGCTGGGGCAGCCCGCTCATCTATCTGTGATCTAAGAGTCGCCACATAATAGGTGCAACACTCTCGGACCATCTCCTCACTGTAGCGGCCCAAAGAACGGGCTGTCCACTCTAGCCGGCGTCTGGTGAAGGTATTGTGGATATCGGGCATGGTGGGAGACTTCCCTTAAGGACCCGCCTCTCCAGTGTAAGGGTCCGTCTGTATACAGTTGGAATTTCCTGTCCACACACCACCGATTGGGCTGGTTGGCAACCGGGGTGAGAGCACCATTTGATTATCCTGGGGTGGAAGTAGGACCGTCAGCCGCATCAGACGAGGCAGACAGTGCATCTGTGGCGGGTGCAGGGACTTCTGTGAACCCGGAGGCTTCCTCCAACCACGAATCTCCTAAGGAACTAGACGCTCCTTCTTCATGTGTAGCTGACCCAGAAGGTGCGCCGGTCTGTATGCGCTCCTCATAAGACTGGGAGGCATTGATTACGCTGGACACCACCTTTTTGGGCGTAACTCTGGTTGCACGTGCAGCTCCTGATGGAGTGGCAGTGCCTGAGGGCATGTACTCAAGATCATGCTCATCATCAAAGCCTATAATAGTCAAGCAGATGGTGCGACAGACTTTGAACGCCCACGTGCGTAAACTCGATTTTTCCATTAGAGATAGTACCTGTAAAGAATAAATATTTGTACTAGAAGGGGCAAACAAGACAAACAAAAATGCACAAAATAAATATAAGGGCAAAGCTGTAATGACATCTATGTAATAACAGTGAAACACGACGGACCAGGTGACGGCTCGTCATGAGTATAACGGATCGTCATGGGGTCCATCATGTCTTACTTCAACTATGTTTATGTGGAGACCTTTGAAGGAAAGTCTCTAACAGTTCTGACGGATCAACAGGATGGACCGTCGTGATAATGGCGGTCCATCGTCGATGTCCATCGTGGGGCACTTAGAAAAAGTATGGAGACCCTTAGGAGAGGGTCTCTTACCGTCATGACGGTTGTGCAAGACGAATCGTCGAAGGTATGACGGTCCGTCATAGATGTCCGTCAGAGGACACATAGAACAAGTTAAAGACCCTTAAGACAAGGGTCTCTGACAACCAGAACGACGGACCGTCGTGGGAATGACGGCCCGTCGCATGTGTCCGTTAGATTGTTAGGAAAAGTTGGAGACCTTTAGGATAAGGGTCTCTGACAACCATGACGGTTCACATTTTTCCGTTGGTGGACACTTAGAGAAAACGGATAGTGGGGTGTTTGAACAGACCCTAGGACGGTCCATCGTGGGTACGACGGTCCGTCATCGGGGTCTCATTCTGTCATTCAGTTACAGAACTGAGGATTCCACAATCATCCCCTATGACTCAAATGGAATACTTATTGCAACCTACAAGTTTCTAACCCTAATACCTAGCGAACTAGCAATGCTAAAGCACCAATTTATCAAGTGTTAACAAGGCTATTCGAGAATTCTCAACCTAGGTTAGACAAAATTGGATCAAAGAAGGAAGATCCACTAAAAAAAAATAGTCTAATACTAATTGAAAAAGAAAAATGCAATGTAAATGGGTAGAAATAAGAGACTCATACCTGAGAAGATATGAAAAAACAAGCAAAGGAGGCACTTGGTTATCAAGAACAGAACCACAGCAGCAGACGCCGACAAGTAGAGAGTAGATTTTAGAAATTGGGGATTTGGGGATGTGATCATTTTATAGAGAACAGCGGTAGGAATTTGGGAGTTTGAAAAGGAGGGAAATGGGAGAAATAGGGAAGGAAATGGGTGTACTGAAGGGGTGGGGTTTTTTAAACGTTTGACCAATTTTAAAAATCCTTAGTCGAGTCGGGTCGGGTATGCCGGGTAATGACGCAGCAAGTCCCCCACGATGGTCCGTCATGGGTTCCGTTGCGTGTGCCCTAATTTTGAAAATAAATGAAAGGCGTACCTGGCATGACGAATTCATGTGACGGTCCGTCGCGTGTGTGACGGCTAGTTGATGTATCCGTCATCGACTGTTGCAGAGTGATTTTCTGAAGAATTTCCTGGTGATGTGCTACCTGAAAATTTAAAACCCATTAGTAGAAAATGCTACCATTACTAGAAAGAAAACTATAAGTATTGGGTTTCCCCCTAACCAGCGCCTGATTTAACGTCACGGCACGATTGACGACACTTGATTACTCAGACTTCATCAACATGGTATGCCTCGATCACTTCATTCGCTGATTCAGCATGCCCGAAATAGATTTTTATTCCTTGTCCATTTACCTTTACCGTACACCCTTCTTGGTTTCTAACTCAACTGCTCCATGAGGGAATAGTTGGGTAACTAAGTAGCCAGTCCATTTGGACTTTAGATTGCCCGGAAACAAGCGCAACCTAGAACTGAATAAAAGCACCAAATTCCCAAGCTTAAACTCTCGTTTATTAATATTTAGGTCATGGTGCTTCTTCATCTTTTCTTTGTAAAATATAACAGATACCGATTGGAGCTAACCACTCTGCCTCATGGACAAACAAATGTTGAAGGTCGCTTCTTCATTGTTCAACCAAAATTTCATCTTCCCCTTTTCCATATCAACTAAAGCTCTACCCGTAGCGAGGAATGGTCTCCCAAGAATAATAGGCACTTCAAAATCGACTTCACAATAAAGAATAACAAAGTCTGCCAGAAATATGAATGACTCCACTTTTACTAGCACATCGTGGAGTATCCTTATCGGCCTTTTTACCGTTTGATCGGCCATCAGTAGTCGCATCGCGGTGGGCTTTGTATCACCCAAACCCCACTTCTTGTAAATCGAGAAGGGCATGAGATTTCTGCTTTCCCAAAGATCACATAATGTTTTCGCAAAATGTAATGAACCGACTATAGAAGAAATAGTTAACGCACCCGGATCGTCTTTCTATTGTACTAGAGATCTTGTAGAAATAACACTACAATGCTTCATTCTATCATCATCCTCAAAAGTGACCGATCATTTCTTTGTAACCAGATCTTTCATAAACTTGGCATAACCAGACATTTGTTCTAAAGCTTCTACTAAAGGGACATTGATAGAAAGTTGCTTCAACATTGTTATAAAACGCCAATATTTACCATCCTCAGTCTTTTTCACTAATCTTTGAGTAAAAGGTGGTGGTGTTCTAGGCATCGGAATTACCTTTGTAGGCCTTTCAACATCTTTTCCCGTGTTATCTTCGACTTCACCATTAACCTCTACCACTTTATCATTATCTTTTATCACTTTTTCCTCATTAGACGGCAAAGGTGGGTCGATGGTTTGCTTACCGCCCCGAGTAGTGATTGCCATACAGTGTCCATCATTTTTCAGATTTTGGACAGTGTTGCAAGAAAGAGTGCCCGGTTGCCGTGTGTTCACAGTCGCAGATAATTGGGCCATTTGTAACTCAATCTGTTAAATCAATATTGCATGTGTATCGAATTTCTGGTCAGTACCCTCTAAATCACTCCTTAACTCTTTAATGTGCTCATCACTAGCATTGAACCTCCTCATCATTTTGTGCAACATATCCTCAACTCGCGCCATACTATCTCCACCGTCCCTAGGATAAACTTCACGATTTTCAGGAGGGATATAGGGCTCATTCATATCATTTCTGTTATCATAGTTACCTCTGTTGAAGTTGTTGTCGCGGTTGTAGTTTCCATCTAGCACATAAGGACCCTCACGGTTATAGTTACCATAGATCCGACCTAGGTTTCCTTGACCTTGGCGCCAATTCTCCTTATTTGAGCCTTGGGCACTCGGTCGAAAACCCCCCGTCTGCTCATTTACCGCATAGGAATTCTCCTCATAATAACATTCATCATTTGGTGGAGGTGGTTTAGACAAGTAGTTAACTGCATTTATCTTTTCTGCACCCCCAGTAACATGTTTTAATACCAACCCAAGCTCAGTTCTCATTTGAGTCATCTCTTCGCGAATCTCATATGTGGCTGGGTTTTGAGTGGATTGCACTGCAAAAGTATTTCTCCTAGTATCTGACTTCCTATTACTCCAAGATTTATTATTCCAGGAGATTTTCTCTAACTTTATTATTATCATCCTGTCCCAGATGGAAGTATTCCTTCAGTGACTCATTATCTATGCGGCGATTGGGGACGATTCTAAAAATGAGGTGAATCTATCGCAAGAACTACTAACTAACTCTATTGGTAATGCCACAAAGTTGTTCACTTTGTCTTTGTGGTATAGTTTCTTGGAGACCGAGTAGTAACGTGCTAAGAAAACGTCCCTTAGTTGGTTTAATGTGAAAATTGAGTTATAAGGGAGATCAGTGAACCAAATAGCATCCTCTCCCATCAGTGAGAGAGGAAATACTCTACATCCAAATCCAAATCACGCCTCTCTACACAACTTTTACAAACTACTTTTACCTTAGCTATATGGACATGTGGGTCCTCAGAAGGTAGCCCTGAAAACGAACCTCTAGCAGTGAGAATTTGCATCAAACTACTAGTTACCACTAAGGTGTGGCCTTGTGGTAGAGGGGGCAAGACAAAGGGCCGATCAGAGTCTGCAATATTATCATAACCTCTGTAGTATTCTTGAGTGCGTGGAGTGGGATTTTGTCTCCTTTGCTGATTTTCACCCAGATCATCGGGTAATAATTGACCATGAAGATCAACAGGATATAGGTTGTTTTTGTTTTGATCATCATCGTTAAGACCCAAGTTTTGATTCATATTGCGTAGTGTACGCTCTAATTCGTGATCGTAGGGAAACAAGGGTTCTCTTCCTCTCCGTGTATTTGACATACAAGGAAGATAGTTCTGCAAGAATTAAAAACAATAAAAAAGTAAAGTCAAGAAAATATTGACTAACTTCAGTAATAAGTTTAAGATAATCTTAAAGCTACTTTCCCCGACAGCGACGCAAAAATTTGAAACGCTCAAATTTACTGCTCAAATAAGAAGTAAAGCGGTCGTATCAAGTAAAGAACCCAACTAATGAGGTTGGGATCATTCCAACGAGGAAAATAGTTTAGACTTAACTTTATTCTATTATTACTATTATTTAGTCAATTATTTTCCTAGAAAACAAAAGACAGTAAAAGGGGGATTTTTATTTCTAAATTAATGAAAGTGATTAACTAGATTAAAGTAAACAACTAACATATTCAAATCTTGGAGTTAATCAATTAATAAAAGTAACTAGGGCTAAGTGTTCCCCAGAGGTTTCTAACTTGATAATTCTAACTATAATAATTCCTTCCTAGTATGTTGCATGCGAAGTGATAAGTTATGTATTTCTATATTCTTGGTCCGGCATCTAGATAATTTTACTCCGCACCTTGGTCCGGCTACGTGTGTTGCTATACTAACCCTTACCTTACCTCAAATTAAGCATTGTATTCGATATTTGAATAAGTTATTACCTCGTACCAATCGACACTAGCCTATTAGATAGTATACGCTAAATCTATGTTGATAATTCTTTTCTTATTATATACCTCCTTGGTCGGGCAAGTAGCATTAAGGCGCTTTATAACGTTAATCATCCATTAAAAAGACTTCTAAATGAAAGGATTATCAATACATGCAAGACACTATTCTGGAGTTGTTATTTTAGTTAGATTTTACCTCATTATTCACCCATGGTTCCCACAACCCTATTTATGGAGTTTAGTTACCCATAGTCATAACCACAATATTCATATATTTAGTATAAGAATTCATGAACTTACTTTGATGAGAAAAAATAAAATCTTGAAATTCACTTGATTAATTAAAAAACTCACCAACAATCAAAAGTCTAATATCAAACAGTCTACTATCCAAGAATCTAACATAAAAGAGTCTAATATAAGAGAGTCTAACCCCAAAAATTAGGTTTTTCAAACTATTTATAAAAAAATAGAAACCTAATGAAAGAAGGATTCTAATTGCTGAAAATCTTTCAAAATGCGTCCGAGTCGACGGACCTTGTGACGAACCATCATGGTCACGACGGGCCGTCATGGACTCTTTCATCCTATACTTTACAAATTCTTCTGCTGCTTTCTTCATTACCCTCAACGAATAGGTATGACAGACTGTTCCAAGCATGAAGGTCCATCAAGGGTCTTCGTTCCATAATACTTAAACTTCTTGGAATTTGGGTACTAGGACTACTCTTTGATCATTGCGACGGACAAGCAGGACGGACCGTCGTGGCTATGACGGTCCATTATGTACTTTTGTAATCCCACACTTAGGTCAGACTTCCCCATCTTCCTTCAGCAGTTTTACTACGATGCCACCTACGGACCGTCACAAGCTTGACGGAGTGTCACATGCTCCGTATGTGGTGACTTTTCTGCATTTCTTGCTTAAAAACGTCCGCGTTCATCTTTAGACAGATTTCCTGCAAATAAAGAGAAACTTACGTAAAAATCAATACAAAAAGACTTTTGGACACACACTAAACTTAAGGAAAAAGCATTAAGAATTTCGTGAATCCACGGTATATCATTAGGATCTTAACTAACTCTTTGGACCATCCTAGGTTAGGTACTAGGTTGTCTCTTTAACTAGTACTAGGTTAGTGCCAACCTGGTTTTGGTCCTAGATTGTCGGGTGCATTATGGGTCCAATTCGGTTAGTCTTAGGTTATTTAGTTATTCTGGGAAGTAGGTTAGAGTTTAGAATTGGTAGAGAGGTTAGGCCCCACATGGAGTGGTCCCTTGTGCACTTTTCCCCCCTAACTACCCAAATCGAATTCGGTTAAGGTGGTCCCATCGTTTGTCAGCTTTTTCACATGTCTTGCACATGTGCTTGCAAATGGATTGGTTGCACTTTCCTAGCTAACTATTATTTATGATTCATTTAGGAATGTTTATTTATTGTCCCAAGGATCCTCACTATGTCTTTGGTCACTGTTAAATCTACATGATCCTTTTAAATGGTCATGTGTTATAGTATTAGACTTCACACTTGGATGCCTAGTAGTTCATGCGATTTGTAAAGCTGACTTTTAATTAGCTTAGGGTCTTCATTTCAGCTACATTCTTTACACAAACTCATAGATACTTGAAATTTGGCTAACACTCTCTGAGCTAATATTTTCTACTATGCCCATAATTTGCTAATATGCCCCATATTACTGAATATATGGCATTGGGATGCCTATTTACCCCTGATACACATTCTTAAGAACTTATTGGGATTTTCATTAAATGTATGATTTTCCGGAATGCTACAATACCTAGTAGAATTAAGGAAGTTCTATGAAGTTTATGTGATGGTATGAGACACTATTTAGACATTGCACAATAGGCTTTGAAGGTGTTAGTGAGAGTCCCTAGGTATTGTCCAAGACCATTACTTGAATGTCCTTTATGTGTTGAATGTCTCTTAAATGAACTATTGAATGTAATAAGTTAAGTTAAGAAACTATGTTAAATGAATAAGTACTTATCTAGAGTAGTTAAGGGTTGTCTAGTTAAGGTGTAGAGAGAGCATAGGAATGGTCAGTTTTTATCTTACCTTAATAAGTCTTAAGAATGACTCTAGTTAGGAAAGATGATGTTTTATGTGAAAATGATCAGGTATTCTTAAGAATTACTTCGGTGTTCTCGAAGAGGTCATTATGGACGTTATCTTCTTGATTTACTTAACTAAGTCTTTTGATAACCTTTGTAGGGGACAATGTCCTGTATGTGTATGCTAATGTATTAAGTGAGAGTGATTCTATCTTAGTAAGTCAATGTGATCTTTTAAGTGTGTGTGTAAGAGATTGTATAGGCGGTCGCCTCACAACGCACTCAAGTGAACCTTAGAATCACCTTTGGTAGGAGGATCTCATGTTTATATGTCTAATGCCTGGTAAATGTATGTTGATGTCATTATGGGTTTTCTTAAGGATCATTTAGATGTGCTTAGAGGGTGTATGCGCGGTCTCTCTTTGTCTTACTTAAGTGTGTCTTAGGATAAATTTTAGTTAGGGAATTATATGCTAAAAGATGTGCAGAGTGAAGTGAAGTGAGTTCACTGTACAGTGAAGAACTTAAATGATTTCTCATGTGTTTTTAATTTGTTAATTTTTTTTTTATGTTTATAGTATGATGTTTTAATTGAAATTCATGAAAAGCATGTTATTTACTAAATGTCTTTTTTTCATGGTTTTTGCATGAATTTCATACTGAGTGCATCTAATGTGCTAACCCCTTCTTTTCCCCTTTTGATTAAAGTGTATGGAATTGGAAGTCCTGATGTGCCATGAAGGATTTATAGGTTTCTATGGCTTGAAGATGAAGTATTGGTGACTCCTCGTCGAATCTAGAACAATATCCACATTTCCTTTATGACATAGTCTTTATTTTATTGTCTTGTATGGGATTAGTCTCAAGTATTGTATACACTAAAGTTTAGTTGGTTCAAGTAGATGTCGTAAAGATTTAGTATTTTGAATGAATGTTTTTCTCCAGTGTAATGATTATAGAAAGAGTTCTTCGTGTGTGAAGAAAGTTTTAAATTCTTACTCAAATTTATTATGTTTATTATGCAATGAATGATATGAGAGGCTTAGATGAGACTTCTTGAAGTCTCATTTGTCGTGTGACGACACAAGGATGCTCTAACTTGTAGGGTGTACTTGTGGAACGTGATAGTGGACATCATAAATATTGCATAATTATAAATAGTAATGTATCCACGTAAGCACATATATACCTCTAATCTCATTAATCATATTCTTCATTGAATTGACAACAACGTTTTCTCTAAGAGAAAAAGAGCCTTGGATATATAAAGTCCAAGATAATTAAAAAAAATATCATCATTAAATAAATAAGTGATGAATCTTTTTATTATTATTGGGAGGGAAATCCACGAATACACTAAAAATTCCCTAATAATATATTAAAAGTAAAGTGTTATATCAATTTTTGAATGAAACAACACATAATTGATAACATAAAAATCAAAATAGAAACTAAAAATATTTCTCTGCAAACTTTTCCCTCTCATTATTTTATGCCTAAATTAGCTCTTTCTTTTCCTATTTTAATAAGACAAAACGTAACAAATTAGCAGCCAAAAGGAAGTAAAATCACCTTAACATCACTAATTCTCTTTATTTTAATACATATTCCAATTTCATCTTTGTGTTGTGACATTTTGAAGTAACGTCTAATCACAACAAGTACGTTCTTCTTCTTCTCTGTTTCTTTTTTAAAAAGAAAAAAATTCTTTTAACTTTTTGGATCTATTTTTTTATTTTTTTTATTTTATGTATGTAATTTTTTTTACCAATGAAACGATACATTAGCAACAGTCACTCTTGGTTGATTATATTGTTTATACATGAATTCTTGATTTATTCAATATGTATTCATGTATTGATTTGAGTTACATGTTATTTTTTGGTTTTATAATTTTTTTTAAAAATTTATTATTGAATATATTGTTATATTTTATAAATACTTCATTGCAATAAGATATGAGCAGGAATGAACTTCGAGAAAAATAATTTTGTCATTTTCTTGTGTAATATTTAACTTTTTTTTGGCAGCTTACAAAGAATTGATGAGAGCATCAAAATTGACGGGACAAAAATATTTATTCTCTCTCGTAAAAGAATATTTATATTTATGAATAAAATGATGTTTCACTAATTTTCATGACATTGTAGAATCTTTATTAATACTTTTCTCCATGTATTGTATTTATTATACAATTCGATATATTTTGCACATTTATATATATAAATTTTATGTTAAATAACAACTAAACTGTATGAATTTGTAGCTATGAATTTTTTTATGAGGTCGAGAACACATATAATTGCCACAAAACTTTTTGGTGAAGAATATATAATTACCAAAATAATTTCATGGTAAAATATAAAGGATTTTTAGCTACAATTTATATCTTTGTCACAATGAAGTGTGAAATTTTAGTTATGAAATGTTAAATTTGTATTTATACGTATAGTCCTATAATTTCCACGTATAGAGAATATGTCATAAAAATTACTTGTTATAGAATATTGTTTTTCTTAAGATTCAACACTGATATTTCATAGATAGATGTATGAATTGTTAGTTACGATATGAAAAAAATTGTGGCAAATACATTGGAGTTGTAACTATGAAATATTCGATTCCTGACTAAATATAAGTGTTTGTGTCACGAGATAAGTTTTAGATTCCTAACTAAACATAAATATTTTTGACATATAAATTTTATCTTTTGCTACAATATAACCCTTTTATGGTTACTTTATAAATATAGATTCAAATCCTACTTATCCTTGCAAAAGAATAAAAAAATTTGTATACGTATATTTTTCTTGGCAAAAGTTTCTATCCAATGAAGCTATAAACAATTTTATTTTGTAGTAATAAGAATCAAATCCTAGTTACGTACCATGTAAAATTTGTAGCTAACTATTAGTCATGCTAAATCTTGCTACGCATGCTACGAAAAAAAATAATGTAGCTAGAGTGTTTAGCTTTGTGTTATTTGTTTTTTATTTATATTTTCCATTTCTTGATTTATTTTTGCTCTTCCTTTTGTCCATTCTATAGGTTTGCTTTGTTTATTATTTACTCTTTTTGCTCTTATTTTATTTCCGCATGGTGTAGTAAACCACCAATGTGTTTTTGTTATTATATGTGGGTAAAATTTTTCTAAAAATGGCATTCCTAATAACATATCTTTCGTTATAAACTCAAAATTGTATAAAACAATTAGCTAAGTTAAAATTATTATATGAAATTAAACAAAAAGAAAAACAAATAGAAAGAGATAAAGAATTTGAATTAACTAATGAGATAAATGAGATGAAACAAAAATTAAATGAAAATCTTGAAGTAAATGAGATAGATGAAGTAAATGAATCAGATACAATAAATGATCAAAACTCAGAAATAAGTGATATAAGTGAAACATACACAGAAATTCTGGAACAAGTAAATAAGCCGAAAAAATTAGAAATAAACACAGGAGATATGAATCGACCTAGCACATCAAGAGTTAAAACCCCGGATAATAGTCCTAGAACCAGTCCTAGATGGACACCGCCAACATATTATACAAAAAGTTATGAACAATCAGATAGAACGAACGCAATATGGAATAGCAGATTAAATAAAAAATGGACACCTAAAGCAATAACTGAACAATATAATTTCTTGGATGTAGATTGTGTTACAGATATAAATAAAGCAATATTACTATGGATAGGGAATATATCTAAACAACTAATTGATAACAAAATAACAACAAAAGAAACACCAAAATATATAGAAAGAACATTTGTAGGAACAACAAAATAATGGATAGAAAATTTACCCCTAGAAAGTCTAGAAACACTTAGAAGTGATAAAAAAAAATAGATGGATCTCCATCAACAAAAAATGTAGATATACTAGATTAATATGAATTAGCAATAAGAAATGAATTTAGTGGTATGACCACAGATATAAGAGAATAAAATAGAGAAAAAACAACAAATAGACAACTTATGACAAAATTAGCTATATGTAAAATGTGTTACATAGAAGAATACACATGTGCATTTAAAGAATATTATTACAAAGCAAGATATAATATAAATGAAGCAAAAGAAATAAGACAGCAATATTTTACAAAGTTAACAGAACCATTCAGTACAAAAATAATTAAAGATTGGAATAATGAAGGATTAACATATACTTTAGGAGCTAGAATAAAATTTTTACATCAATGGTTTATACAACTATGTGAAAACAAAAAGAAAAAATAAAAATGGAAAAAGTATTAATTAAAACTTTAGCATGTTGTAAAGATAAAACAGCACCACAGTTTGGATGTACAAATAAATATTATAAAAAGCAAAACCGAAAAGATATAAAAATTATAGAAAAACTAAAACTAGGTATAAATATAAAAAACCAAGACAAAGGTATTATGTAAAAAATTATAAAATAAAAAGACCATATAGACCAAAAAGAAAATTATCCCAATGTACTTGTTATAATTGCGGAAAGATAGGACACTTAGCTAAAGATTGTGAGCTACCTAACGATCCAAAAAGAAAAAAAATTGCAGAAATAATTATAGATAATGATGAATATATGCAAATAGAATATATAGACTATGAATTGAGTGAAAATGATAGTATATATGAAGAATAAGATATAGAATTTGAAAATGAAGAAGAAAATATTGATATAGATGTAGTGGACGAAGAAATCTAATGTCTGAAGATGATATAAAAATCATATCTAAAGAAGAATATCAAAATAAAGAATTATCAGAATAAAAAATCATATTTGACAATACAATATTTGAACAAATAAAAGGAAAAGAATTAGACTTAAGTGTAGAAAAAGTTCTTGAAATACCTACTTTGAGAAATTGGTTTAAAAGAAAAAAAGAAGAATACTATGTAGTTAGTCAGAAAGAACATATTATAGATTGTAAATATACAAAAGGAAAAGCACAGATACCTATACTAAATAAAAGAATAACAAATAAAGAAATACAAGATATAAAAGCTAAAACACCTATAAAATATGTACATTTAGGAGGAACAGAAATATTAATAAAAGCTTGTTATAGAGAAGGAATAGATACACCTATTGAAATATATTTAGCAGATGATAGAATTATACACCCTATAGAAAAAAGCGTAATCAGTGCAATAAGAGGAAACCTAATATACCAAAAATTTAAATTTATAATAAGTGTCAACTATTCAGTAGCATTAACAGATAGAAATATAGATAAATCATTAGTATTATATTGGAAGATGTCTGGAATAGAGTTAGCACCAGGAAGTAAAATAATTACAGCAAGATATAAAAACTTATATATATTAACGACAAAACACAAAGTAACAGCGAGAAATAAAATTGATAAAATAAAAGTAGAAAATCCCTTTGAAAAAATAATTACTATAATAGATAATAATGACTATAGTTATAAAGAAATTGACATAGGAGAAGATTTAGAAATAGTAAAAGAAAGATTGAGTACTTCAAGCGTACCAAATACATTAACAAGAACTACCTCATCAAGAATGACTACATCTAGAAGAAACTATGAAATTCCACAAAAATTATTAGAAGATATAACACCATACCATTATTTTATAACAGGAATAATTGACCAAAGAAGATATAAAATTTTAATAAATACAGGACAAGACGAAAATTACATAACAAGAGAATTAGTATTAGAAACAGAAATTATAAAAACAGGACAATTATGCCCCAGACTACCTAGTGAGATAGTAAATACAAACGAAGAAATAACGGAAAAAGAAATAATTATAGGAGGAATACCCTTAATAATACCATTTAAAATTTTCCAAGGAAATCAGAATATTACATTAGGTATAAAATGGTTAGAAAAAGTTAAACCATATAATATAGAAAATGAACAATTAACAATAACCTGTCAAAATAAGAAAGTAATCATTAAAAGAACAAATGAATAATGAAAATATTTATACTTGCAAAAATTATTGTAGAAGGATATCACAACAGATATTATACCCCTATGATAGATACAGGAGCAGAAGCAAACATATGTAAACATAATTGTTTACCAAAAGATAAACGGGAAAGATTAAAAACACCTATGGTAGTAACAGGATTTAATAATGAAGGAAGCATGATCACACATAAAGCAAAAAATATAAAAATACAAATATGGGATAAAATATTAACAATAGAAGAAATATACAATTTTGAGTTTACAACGAAAGATATGTTATTAGGAATGCCATTTTTAGAAAAATTCTACCCATATATAATAACAAAAACACATTGGTGGTTTACTACACCATGCGGAAATAAAATAGGAGCAAAAAGGGTAAATAATAAACAACGCAAACCTATAGAATGGATAAAAGGAAGTGAAAAAATAAATCAAGAAATGAAAAATATAAATAAGAAACAAATAACACAATTAGAAATTATAATATTTACAATAGACAAAGTTAAAATAATTAACGAACAACTAGAATTACTATATAAGGAAAATCCATTACAAGGATGGGAAAAGCATAAAACAAAAAAAATTGAATTAATAGATGAAAATAGTATAATAACACAAAAACCATTAAAATATAATTTTGATGATTTAAAATAATTTAAAATACACATAGATGAATTATTGGAAAATAATTATATACAAGAAAGCAATAGTAAACATACAAGTCCAGCGTTTATAGTTAATAAACATAGTTAACAAAAGCGAGAAAAAAGTAGAATGGTTATAGATTATCGTAATCTAATTGTCAAAACTAAAACATACAATTACCGAATACCAAATAAAATACTAAAAATAAGACAAATACAAGGATATAACTATTTTAGTAAATTTGACTGTAAATCAGGATTTTATCACCTAAACTAGAAGAAAAATCTAAACAACTAACAGCATTTACTGTACCACAAGGATTTTATGAGTGGAATGTTTTACCATTTGGATATAAAAATGCACCAGGTAGATATCAACATTTTATGGATAACCATTTCAATCAACTTGAAAATTGCATTGTCTATATAGATGATATATTATTATATTCTAATACACAAGATGAACATATTAGATTATTAGAAAAATTTATACATATAATTAAACATTCAGGTATAAGTTTAAGTAAAAAGAAAGAAGAAATTATGAAACCACAGATAGAATTTCTAGGAATACAAATAGATAAAAATGGGATAAAAATGTAAAACTACATAGTACAAAAAATAATCACACTTGATGAAAATATAGATACAAAAAAGAAATTACAACCCTTCCTAGGATTAGTAAACCAAGTAAGAGAATATATACCAAAATTAGCAGAACATTTAAAACCCTTACATAAAAAACTTAAAAAAGACGTTGAATATCATTTTGACAACAAAGATAAAGAACATATAAGACATATCAAGAATTTATGTAAGAAATTACCAAAACTTTATTTTCCCGATGAAAATAGACCATTTACTTATATTATTGAAACAGATTCAAGTAATCACAGTTATGGAGGAGTTTTAAAATATAGATATGAAAAAGAAAAAATAGAGCACCATTGCAGATATTACTCAGGATCTTATGCAGAAGCACAAATAAAATGGGAAATAAATAGAAAAGAATTATTTGCATTATAAAAATGTTTATTAGCATTTGAACCATATATTGTTTACAATAAAATCATTGTAAGAACAGATAATACACAAGTGAAATGGTGGATAACTAAAAAAGTACAAGATTCAGTTACAACAAAAAGAGAATTATTATAGCTTCTTCTTTTTTCTCTGTTTATTTATTAGGGAATAACCCTCTATTTATGCAATCACACTTACATGCTTGGCCAATATATGTGGCCGACACTACTTTAGTAAAGTCTTACATATGGCCTAATTTTCTTTGGCCGACACTAACAAACAAAATACATTACATATAATGGCCTTTACTTTATCTGACCGACGCTAAAAAACAAAACACTTTATATAATGGCCGAATACATTATATAATGGCCGACAATACTATTACTACTTTACATAATGGCCTTTTCTTTTTTTTTTAACAAGTTATTTGACTTTATTCTAATTGTACTTCAGGGATTATATCATCACCTTCATTACACTTTGAACATATATGATCTGGATATTTATGTCCAATTAACTTGCACTATCTTGTCGATAATTCTTCAGAGATAAATCCTTTCTTTATTGCTCTGGTTGTTGGAGTGGCTTCGGATTTTAATAAGGATAAAATCCATTTTCGGACTTCCTCCATATCTGCTTGTCTTATCTCACGTGAATTGGAATATATCATCAAATGATCTCTGGAATAATAGCTCCATATAGTATTTCCTTGTAAATAATTGTTGGCTAACTCTTGTATAATAGTTGATAACCTAATTATTCTTTTGTTCGCATAAAAACTGGGTATCTCAACTTTTGATATCTCCGGTTGTTGTGCTATATCTTCTGGTATTATCATCTCCCGGGTTAATCCAATTTTTACTATTTGGATCATCGATTTTATCTCGTCGTAGAGTATTTCAGCTGGTGCTGTATAGAATCTTATAAAAAATAAATTTCCTTTTGTTATTTTTTTATATATTAAAAAAGATTTGTGGACCTCTGGGATTCCAGTTATTTCTTCTCCTGTATATGTGTAAACTGTATTTAATAATCCATAATTGTAACAGGTCTTAACTATATTGGGATTTGTTTTTGGCTGTGCAATTAGTTTATTATAACCTTGTAATTTCTGCGTTAAATAGTCTTGAGTTTTTTCTATAGTTGTTGTAGACTTGGGTTTGAGGTTTAAAAAGTTTTGTATTTTATATAGATTTTCAATATAAGCTTGGCAAATATGGTTATATGTTTTCTTTTCTTTATGCAGGCTGGCTCCATATGTAGATGTTTGTGGTGTTGGGGTATCTATCATTTGTACTTTTGGAATAAATGGTTTTGTAAATAGGCTATTTAGATTTGTATTTTTTGGTGTAGCTTTTTCCATAATTCCTGTGCTTGTACCTGCAACATTAGCAACGTTATGGGTTTTAAGGAGTTTCCCAACGTCTCCTTTTATCTCTGGCTGTTTTCCGTCTGCCTAACGACATAGCTCCGCATGTTTATAGTCATGTTGTTGACTTGTAGCTTTAGACTTTTCTTCATTATCTTCTAGATTTTGAACTCTCAAGCCTATACTATCCACTTTTGTACAAAGTGTAGTTAAGGTTTTGAGTATGTTCTCCATATGATTATCTTGTTCTGGTTGTGTAACTTTGTCTTGATAGATAGTCTGCAATCATATTTTTGTCAGTCTTAATTATCTCAATTGTAAATGTAAAATTTAATATATTTAATACTAGTCTTCTTATTTCTTTTGTTGTAACTGAATCTTGTACTTTTTTAGTTATCCACCATTTCACTTGTGTATTATCTGTTCTTACAATGAATTTATTGTAAACAATATATGGTTCAAATGCTAATAAACATTTATATAATGCAAATAATTCTTTTCTATTTATTTCCCATTTTATTTCCGCTTCTACATAAGATCCTGAGTAATATCTGCAATGGTGCTCTATTTTTTCTTTTTCATATCTATATTTTAAAAATCCTCCATAACTGTGATTACTTGAATCTGTTTCAATAATATAAGTAAATGGTCTGTTTTCATCGAGAAAATAAAGTTTTGGTAATTTCTTACATAAGTTCTTGATATGTCTTATATGTTCTTTATCTTTGTTGTCAAAATGACATTCAACGTCTTTTTTAAGTTTTTTATGTAAGGGTTTTAAATGTTCTACTAATTTTGGTATATATTCTCTTACTTGGTTTACTAATCCTAGGATGGATTGTAATTTATTTTTTGTATCTATATTTTCATCAAGTGTGATTATTTTTTGTACTATGTGGTTTTGCATTTTTATCTATTTGTATTCCTAGAAATTCTATCTGTGGTTTCATAATTTCCGCTTTCTTTTTACTTAAACTTATACCTGAATGTTTAATTATATGTATAAATTTTTCTAATAATCTAATATGTTCATCTTGTGTTTTAGAATATAATAATATATCATCTATATAGACAATGCAATTTTCCAGTTGATTGAAATGATTATCCATAAAATGTTGATATCTACCTGTTGCATTTTTATATCCAAATAGTAAAACATTCCACTCATAAAATCCTTGTGGTACAGTAAATGCTGTTAGTTGTTTAGATTCTTCTTCTAGATTTAGGTGATAAAATTCTGATTTACAGTAAAATTTACTAAAATAGTTATATCCTTGTATTTGTCTTATTTTTAGTATTTTATTTGGTATTGGGTAATTGTATGTTTTAGTTTTGGCATTTAGATTACGATAATCTATAACCATTCTACTTTTTCCTTTCTTTTGTTCACTATGATTATTAACTATAAACGCTGGACTTGTATGTTTACTATTGCTTTCTTGTATATAATTATTTTCCAATAATTCATCTATGTGTATTTTAAATTCTATTAAATCATCAAAATATATTTTAATGGTTTTTGTGTTATTATACTATTTTCATCTATTAATTCAATTTTTATTTTTGTTTTATGCTTTTCCCATCCTTGTAATGAATTTTCATTATATAGTAATTCTAGTTGTTCGTTAATTATTTTCACTTTGTCTATTGTAATGTCACGACCCAAAACCGAGCCGCGACTGGCACCCACACTTACCCTCCTATGTGAGCGAACCAACCAATCTAAACCTTAACATTTCAATTTAATATCAACAGAAAGTAATGCGGAAGACTTAAACTCATTAATAAAAACCAATTCAATAACTTCTAAAATTCAACATCTATTATTCCCCAAAATCTGGAAGTCATCACCACAAGAACATCTATGATCAAATTACTAAACTAAGAGTATTCTAAGAAGCTAAAATAAACAAAAGCTAGTCCATGCCGGAA
>NC_028643.1:30929675-30930012 GCF_001406875.1 Solanum pennellii
CGTCGCCAAGTTCAGAGAGTCGATTTCAGTACCCAAATTTCAGAAGTCTAAGTCTTTTGGAACGAGACCCCCTCGACGGCCCGTCGTGCCCATGACGGTCCGTCGTGGGTTCCGTCGACTCACACAGTTTTTCTAGAAATAAAATCTGTTGCTCAAAACGACTAAATAGGTCGTTACAATAGATAGCAATTTACCCATCGTTCGTCCCCGAACGATCACGAGAAGAAAACAAGGGCAAAAAGGGAGTACCTGAATCTGTAAACAGGTGTGGGTATCTTTCTTGCATATCAGCCTCCTTCTCCCAAGTGGCCTCTTCAACTGGTCGATTCTTCCATTG
>NC_028643.1:30935142-30936360 GCF_001406875.1 Solanum pennellii
AAAAGATACCATGGGGATGGAAACTACATCATTCGTTGGGATTCAGTTCTGCTTGATGAGAATTTAACTTATGAGGAGGAGCCTGTTGCAATTCTTGATAGAGAAATTCGCAAGTTGAGATCAAGGGAGATTGCATCCATCAAAGTTCAATGGAAGAATCGACCAGTTGAAGAGTCCACTTGGGAGAAGGAGGCTGATATGCAAGAAAGATACCCACACCTGTTTACAGATTCAGGTACTCCTTTTCGCCCTTGTCTTTCTTCTTGTGATCGTTCGAGGACGAACGATGGGTAAATTGGTATCTATTGTAACGACCTGTTTAGTCGTTTGGAGCAGCAGAGTAAATTCTGGAAATCACTGTCTGGGTCGACGGATCCCATGACGGACCGTCATGGGAACGACGGACCGACGAGGGAGTCTCGTTCCAAAACACTTAGAATTCTGAAATTTTGGGTACTGAAATCGACTCTCTGAACTTCGTAACGGAATGGTAGGACGGACCGTCGTGGGCACGACGGACCGTCACACATCTTCCACAGAAATTAACTCTCTGAACTTTGCGACGGACCTGCACGACGGACCGTCATGGGCATGACGGACCGTCACAGGTTGCGTAACCCAGGCTGGGTCGGATTTCTATTAAAAGTTTTAAGGGGGCGTTTTGGACTATTCCTGCTATAATTATAAATTTAGTGGGTTAATGTTAATAATTTAACTACTAGGGGGTTAAAAGAGATAACCTTGAAATAAATAATGGGTTAATTCATCATCTTTTGTACTTAATTAAATGCTAATTAGGGTAAAAGAAAGAGGGTTTGAATAAGAAAAATAGAAAGAACAAGGAGAGGGAGAACGAACGAACGAGAGAGAGGAGAAACGAAGAGGAAAGCAAAGCATTGGGAAAGTAGATTGCTTGATCACAATTCTTCGGTGGAGGTAGGTTATGGTTTATGCTATTTCATAGTAAACTCTTAATAGCGAATGATATGTATTGGGTAGTATTGTAAAGTTTCCTATATGCTTAATTGTGTGTTTGCATGATGTGTTTATATATATAATTGTGATGAAACTAGTATGACGAGGCTGTTGAATCCTAAATCTTAAATTTACTTTGTTAATGATGATGCCTTGGTATAAAAGAAGGCTTGATGAGCGAAAGTAATGAGATTAGAGGATCAGGTGTCACGTTCCGACACCAGGATAGTAATAGAGGATCGG